>NC_061074.1:13510673-13578108 GCF_021917145.1 Hypomesus transpacificus | reverse complement strand
ATAAAGCCCCGCTGCTGGCCAGTGTTCAGCCAGCTGTGCCAGGGGTCTGACAGGCCCCTATATCAGGCTTTACAACAGCCCTGCTCTCTGTCCATCCAGGGGTAGAGCTGCTGGTGAACGGCCTCATCCCTGACTTCACTCAGGGGAGGGAGGTTGGGCCCAGGCACAGCACCCCCACTAAGAGGAAGCAGGGAGAGGAGACTGGGCCTGTCAGCAGCCCTCCCTGCCTCTTAACTGACTATCAGAGAGGAGTGTCCTAACAGACTGGTAATACCTGTTTTCCTGGTATTTGATCAGATGGTGTGGAGAGACTGGCTGTACAGGGGGGGGGGGGATCTAGAACTACATGATCATGCAGCTTTGTCCCTACTCCCCACAGCAAATGACATCAAGCAACACAGAGGGGGAGGGATCAGGGAGGCATGGGGGAGGGAGGAAGGAGGAAGGAGGAAGGGTAGGTCAACACAAGGGATTACAGCTTATCCGGAATTCTGGCAACTGACTGACAGCTAACGAAGATGCTTGGCCTGTGTTGGTCTTCCGACCTCTCATCTCTCACTGGCCTAACCGTCCTCACTTCTCCCCAGTCACCAGAGTCTCCAGGCCCGCCGCCGTGGAACTCTCCTCCTGGAGGTAGTGTTGAGCTGAGGATATGGTGATGACAGGTGGGGGGTGGGGGGGTGGTGGGGGGGGTAGGGCAGTGACACGTGAAGGGGACACTAACTGGGGTAACTGGGGTTACACAGGCGTAACCCCAGGTCTTGTTATGGCCCAGCCAGGCCAGGGTCTGTCACCAGCACCCTCCTCAGATCCCTGCTCTGTGAAGCAGCCATCTCCCTTCTCCTCCCTCTGGTGTGGTGTGCAGGGTCAGTGTGCAGGGACAGTGTACAGGGACAGTGTGCAGGGACAGTGTTCAGGGACAGTGTGCAGGGACAGTGTGCAGGGTCAGTGTGCAGGGTCAGTGTGCAGGGACAGTGTGCAGGGTCAGTGTGCAGGGACAGTGTGCAGGGTCAGTGTGCAGGGTCAGTGTGCAGGGTCAGTGTGCAGGGACAGTGTGCAGGGACAGTGTGCAGGGACAGTGTGCAGGGTCAGTGTGCAGGGACAGTGTGCAGGGACAGTGTGCAGGGTCAGTGTGCAGGGTCAGTGTGCAGGGACAGTGTGCAGGGACAGTGTGCAGGGTCAGTGTGCAGGGACAGTGTGCAGGGACAGTGTGCAGGGTCAGTGTGCAGGGTCAGTGTGCAGGGACAGTGTGCAGGGACAGTGTGCAGGGACAGTGTGCAGGGTCAGGGTCAGGGTTAGGGTTAGGCCCGGAGCCTCCTGCCGCCCTGCCATCACATGCCCGCTTTGTCCGAGCCGCACGGGGAGAGACGGCAGGAGAGGGAAAGGAGGGGGAACAAAAGGCACCCTGAAAGAGGCAAATAGGGGTCCTTCGGAGATCCCCCTCTGTCCTCTCTCGTCTCGCTCTCTCGTTCTGTCTCGCTTCATTCCAGTCTGATTCATGTCCTGCGAGCAGAAACCCCAGAATAGACCCAGCCATATGAGCATAAACGCATGAGCCCAAACACAGGCACACAAACAGACATGGCATAGCCAATCAGAGAGTCCTCGCGGCTGTTACCGTGTAGCCAGAAGGGTGTGTGTGCTCGGTGTGTGTGCTGTATCCCACCATGTCCCTGTCATGTTTTCCATCTAAACGTGCTGGTGTGTGTGGGGGGGGAGGCCCTACTGGGGCCCTCTCAGGGGGCTGTCCCAGGGCTGTGTGCGGGGGCCTAATCCCCTCATTAACCCAGCCAGGGTTGGGCGCAGATGGCAGCCTGGCACTGGGAAAGGGCACCCCCCTGTCACACACACACATCCCTGTACCCCGCCTACACTCATTACTGGTAATGGATCATTGTAACACTGGCTTCTGACTGGTTGATAGCTAGTGATACAGCTGTGTGTGTGTGTGTGTGTTTCTTTCCCTTCATACCGGGGGGATTGACTGCACTCTGAACGGCAATGGGGGGATTTGATTGGTTGAGCAGCTAATGGCCTCAGCTAAGCAGTGCTTCCATCCAGCCTTTATCCAACCCTGCATACCCTTAGCCTGAACAACACAGATTCTGTTACAGTCTCACCACGGAATAATCATTTGAAGCCAGTCTTGATGACTGGGAGGTGGAGAGGATGAAACAATAGCAGACTGAATGAGTGTGCTGCTGATGATGACAGCTCATTAAATCTCCCTCAGTTGAAACAAAGCCAAGAGCAGACAGAGAGAGGAAGCTCTTACACTGTAGCAGGTGGAAAAATGTCACATCACGCTCTCTCTCACACACACATTATTACATTTCTCGCACCGAAACAGGAAAGACAGGCCCCTGGTGTCTGCTGGACTTACCTGAGCTGTGCACGTCTGTGTGATAGATTACTGGAAAACATGAACTGCTTTCAGCCGTGGCTTCATTTCCTCTCTCTCTCTCTCTCTCTCTCTCTCTCTCTCTCTCTCTCTCTCTCTCTCTCTCTCTCTCTCTCTCTCTCTCTCTCTCTCTCTCTCTCTCTCTCTCTCCCTCCCTCCCTCCCTCCCTCCCTCCCTCCCTCCCTCTCTTTCTCTCTGTAGCTGAGGGCCTCACAGACGTTTACTAGACTTTGATGGACAATCAGCAAAACGGACTCTGCCAGCCCATGAAATAACAAACCGTTAAAAGCGTTCTCGTAAATTGTTCGCCAACGAGCCAGGGAAAATATGAGCAAAGTGACAACCCAGAGGGAACACTGGAGGTGCTGGGGACTGCAGGACAGACACTAACCAGGCCTCTGCTGTTTCAAGAGGGTACAGAACATGTTGAAGCGATATAGATTGCACTGAAAAGCACTAAACATTTCCTGACGTTAACACAATTTTCCATGACAGTTTCAAGCTCTCAATTTAAATGGGACATTTGAATTCATCACTCCCATTTGTTATTGATTTTCCAGTCAGGAGCTAATTTACTGTGTAACATGCAGACGCTACATAAATGACCCTAATCATGTGTGACTGGGGGGTGTATCCAGTAGATAGTCCTAGGGCCTCTTGCCAGCTGGTTTGTGTTGGTTTGTTTGTAAAGGTGTGTTTTTATGTGTTGTGTGAGTGTTAAGGTGTCTTTGTGTGTGATTGAAGGTGTGTCTCTGTGTGTGCGAGCATTTGTGTGTGAGAAAGTGTGTCTGTATGTGTGCGTGTTTATGAAGGTGTGTCTGTGTGTGTATACATGTGTGTTTGTGCTTCACAACACATTCATATGTACATTTATTGGCGGAGCGTGTTTGTTTTGTAACCTGCGGTTAGACCAAACTAATCCTATAGTCATGTCAGCTGTGTGTGTGTGTGTGTGAGTATGTGTGTGTTTTTTGCTGCTTGGTTGGGTGCCCTCATTACCAGACGAGCACAGGAAGACATGGTCGCTTTGACTCCCCCTGATCTGGACACAACAATGGAGTCACTGTAACATCCCAGCGCTTCCTTTCATCCTCTCCTCCATCCTCTCCCTTCCTCCCCTCTGCCCTGCAGCTCTGCTCAACCTCTCTTTTCTCCGGTGCCACACATCGTTTATATCTCTCTGTGAGAGACCGGGAATGAGTGCCGTGCTGGTCTTTCTCAGAGGAGAGTAGTCTTGTGGTGCTGGTTGGCTGTAATCCAGGGCTGCATGCAACCTGGCAGTGCCCCCGGGGACATTCTCCAGAATGTTCTAGAGAGCTTGAGGTGAACATGTGAGGTGAGGCTCACAAGGTGAGTCCCTGTCTGACTCCTGCAGCCAGGGTTGGCGAGGAGTCCGTATCTGTCCTCACCTCCTGGGCTTCTGCAGCCAGCCCTAACCCTCACCCTAACCCTCACCCTAGTTCCAGGCTGACAGGGCCTCTCTGTCCAGCAGGAGGCCCCAGGGTGAGTTATGGATCTGTGCTGTATGTGTTGGCAGTCAGGGGCCCACTTCCAGAATGGAACACACAACCTTGACCAGAACCAGGGCTAAGGGACCCGGACTCATGGCCAAACATTCTGGTCTGGTTAGTGGTAAAACAACACACAGTTCCACAAACAGCTTTGCCCAGTTACCCACACAAGGGAATAAACTAACCTGACAGGAGGATATAGAGAACTCCATGACTGTGATCCAGGCCTGGGCTTAGTGTCATACAGTAAAGGAATACTAGGAGTCTGTCCCTCCCTCCCTCCCCCTCCCATACCTCTCCCTTTCTCCCTCCTTCCCTCGCTCTCTCTTTCTCCTCCCTAGGCAGTGAGGAGCAGCCAAAGCACAGAGCAGGTTCGATTCTGCTCTCTGCTATGTACAGGGATTGAATTTCATTGCTGAAACATTTACTACTTCTGTCCTGGTGTTTTCTGTCTTTTAGCCTGCAGTGCACAATGACTGCCATTGTACCAGAGGGACATGCTGGGCTTCTCTCCTACTCTGAAGGAACCCTGGTCTGCATACTTGAAGGACAGATACTGTTTCACTTTGTGCCCGTAACAATTACCGATCTAAGGTTCAAAGAAGGCAATTTTGTTTGCAAGCTCTTGTCAAGAAAGTAGATGAGATGAAGCAAAGAGTGGATTTGCATGAAACGCTAAACCAAAGTGAGATGCCAAGCGGTGCAACCTTCTTATCCTGCTACTGTCTCTTCTTTCTCAGAATGCTCTGAATGAATGTTTTGGCTTGTTTAAGGAGTCGGTTTCCTTTCATCCCAGAGTTCTGAAGTGTGCCCTACTTCTTAAGCCATCCCTTTTGTAACCATATCTTGATTTATTTCAATTTGTGGTGTGGGCGTGTGTGTGTGTGTGTCTGTAGAGTATCGGCATTGTCTAATGTTTGCCTTGGTTTTGAAATATTATCAAGCCATTAGTCCTCTCCCCTCAAGCAGTCAACCTTATTCTCTTGACCTGCTAACCCAGGCTTCATACAATAGCCATACATTAGCTTACTGTATTACTAGAGAAATCCCACTGTTACTGTCGGCCATTTTGCATGGTGGGGGATATGTTTGTTGTTGTGTTTGTTGGCTGTCAGTGGAGAGAGGAAGAAGAAGAAGAGGAGAGGCTGGATGAGAAGCTGGTGGTGGTGCGTCAGGCCCACGGGGGCTTCGTGGTGTTGACAAACGCCCCGTGGGCCCTCTGTTGCAGCGCTCCTGAGAGCCTCTCAACATCGTGGCCTCTTTTCTCTCCACATCCTTCTGTCAACACTCTGCTTATGGCCGTTCCCTGCTATGACAGCTGTCCTTTCATCAAACACAGGGCTTTTTTTACATAGATAGAGGCCAAATAGAAGTGACGTGGCCATGTTGACAATAGTCAGGATAGATGGTTGGGCAGCCTGGGGCCAGGGGCTGAGGCCGGGGCTGAGGCCGGGGCTGAGGCCGGGGCTGCACAAACTGGAGGCTCTGTCTGTCCTGCTGTCGTGTTGAATCTGAGGCCCATAAAGGCTGAAAGTGGAGACGGCCTCGCACAGGATGTATGGTCATCACACAAATCAATCAGATTGAACTCAAAGTACCTCAGCGACAGCTCTGCCCCCTCTCTCCCCATCCTAGTCCCTGGTCCCTCCCTCCATCACTCTTTCCTCTCTCTTATCAGTCATTGCTTCCTTATCAGCTTGAAGTGCTCTGCTGTTGACCTTGTGGGAGCGGCCGGAGGAAGGACCCAGGGCACTGGGAGAGTGGAGGCCTTTGTGTGCTTGGTCTCGTCTCATTCTGAAAATTCGATCAGGACGTTTGCTGACTTTATAGACAGGGGTTAAGTGTCCGGAGGCTGGCTTTACTCATGCATTCTCTTCTAACGGCCGGGAAAGTAGCCCCCTGTAACACATGTGAGACAAGAGGGATTACATGCTAACCGTCCTGCACAAAGATATCAGGCTCTATGTATGGTTCAGGTTCAAAATGAAAGACATTTGGCAAAAGAACTGAAATAGAAACATTTTGCTGCATTTTGCAATTTTGCTGCGTTTCTCTTGTTCTGGAGTGAGGACATCTGGGAGCTTGTCAGGAGATGGGATCAGCTGTCCTCTCCTCCCCAGGGAGGTTTCTGCTCTCAGCCTCACCACAATGAAGAGCTTCTCATTTCCATAGGATCCCACACACACACACGCACACACATACACACACACACATACACACACACACACACACACACAGGTGTAACAAAAGTCAAGTGAGATGCCTGCCAACATGCTGTCAAGAAGCGGCTCTAGGAAGAGAAGCAGAGAGATGGAGACAGCATATGTTTAGAGGGAACATCCAGAGACACGGTATTTTACTCGACTGACTTATTGATTTTTGCACTCCCTCCCACCCACCCTCCCTCCCTCCCACCCTCCCTTCCAACCTCCCTCCCTCCTTCCTTCCCTCCTTCCCTCCTTCCTTCCCTCCCTCCCGCCTTCCTTCCCTCCTTCCCTCCTTCCTTCCTTCCCTCCCTCCCTCCCACCCTCCCTCCCTCCTTCCTTCCTTCCTTCCTTCCTTCCTTCCTTCCTTCCTTCCTTCCTTCCTTCCTTCCCTCCCTCCCTCCCTCCCTCCCACCCTCCCTCCCTCCCTCCCTCCCTCCCTCCCTCCCACCCTCCCTCCCTCCCACCCTCCCTCCCTCCCTCCCTCCCTCCCTCCCTCTCCTGGTCAGAGCCGGATGAGCGTGCTCCCCATAGACCAGCCAGGAGAGCTGTATTCAGACTCAGTCTAGTTTGGCTCCATCCCTCACTGGCTGTGCCGGGGGCCGTCCACTCCTCTGGTGTCTGGGGAGCGAGGGAGATACTGATCCAGCCCACGCAGGAGACAGAGAAACAGCGTTACTAGAGAGGAGGGGAAACCAAATCTGTTTGACTCGACTCCAGGCTATGATATTGTTTTACCCAGACAGAGAATGTCAAGACTGGGACGACTGGAATGCAGTTATCCACATGTCACACCAGTGATTTATGTCAGTTCGTTTTAGAGGATTTTGGATCAAGTCTTATTTCTTCTCTACAGGGTTCAGACTGCTACTGTAGCAGTAGCATACACTTGAACATAGTCTCAACTTGACTGAGTCCTACAGTAGACGTTGGGAGCTGTATACATAGTGCGAATGCCACTATTGTCTTAGTATTATCTTTAACCACTTAGCAGGGGTGTGTGTCTGTGTGCCGGTGCGTGCGTACAGGTTTCTCTCTCATGTCTAAAAAAACACTCCCTTCTGACTTGACTTCAAAGACCCACAGCTGTTGACATGATACACAGTCTGTGTGTTTGAGTCTATCTAAGAGGAGGAACATCCGAGAAGAGAAAAGAATGGTCTTAAACAAGCGTGGTGTGGATGCCCAGGCCAGCTGGGGGGGGTACAGGGAGACTGGAGGGTTTGCTCCAGCAGTGCGACAGATGTAAGCCCCCATGTCAGCTTTTATTGCTGTGTGTGTGTGTGTGTCGTGTGTGTGTGTCGTGTGTGTGTGTTTCGTGTACTGTGGTGTATTATTTCAGGGTGGAGAGGCTGAACAAGGAGGAGTTAGGAGGAACATTCCAGAGGGCGAGCTCTGGAGATCATCCTGTTATGTGCCCTTCACTGAAGCTCCCTTGCTCTCTCGCACACGCACAAGCACACACACCCACACACACACACACACACGAACACCCCCACACACACACGCACACACCCACACACACACACACATACACACAAAGCAAGGCATCAGTGATGTGCTTGACCAGACCTCCATGGCCCAAGAGATCAGCCTTTGCTAATGGGAGCGTACAGTGCAATCAGCGTCTCAGTTCTTAACCAGTCAGGTCTGACAGGCCTATTTTACCGTAGCATGGATTCCACAGATAACTACAAGCTTGGATAGTTACGTACAGTAGCTGTTTGGTAAACCTGATGAAGAAAAGGGAAGATGGAGGGAATTAAAATGACAACTTCCTTTACTGGGTTTGATGGCAACCATCTGGTTGCCAGTCAAATTGCCCCTCCCTCTTCCTTGCGTACCCTTCCTCCTCCTCCCTCCCTCCTTTACCAATCTCCTCCCTCCTCCCCCTCTCTTTCTGCCACCATAATGATGATAAATTGATCTTCCCCAGCGGAAATGACTTTTAACACCCACTCTTCTTAGACTGCTCAGCTAGTGTCTGGGAGCCGTGAAAGGCATGTGTGTCTTTGCGTGCAGGTGTACGTGTTTACTGGTCCAACACGGAGCCACAAACCACAAAGCACAGGCCTGTGAAGCTCTGCTCTGGACTGACCCCGACCCAGGGAGATGCCTTTGCGATGCCCCTGGCACAACCTTGGGAAGCATGCCGTTTCTGGAGAACATGCAGAGAGAGTGTAGGGGAATGAGTCCCATCAATGGCATATGGTGGATATGTGTGGAAAAACCTTGTCAGCGTGTGTGTGAGAATGTGTGTGTGTGTGTGTGACAGAATGTGTGTGTGTGTGTGTGTGAGAACGTGGCCTATAAAAGGCAGCTCACGGAGCTAATTAAGAGGCCTTGTGTGGTACAGGCCCATTCATCTTACTGATAGGCTGTTCCTGTCACAGACACACACCCTGCAAGGAGACCACTGATGTTAGCATGCACGGGACGTGTGTATGCGTGCGTGTGTGTGTTTTATCGTGCGTAAAAGCCAGATATGCATTTAGATTCAATTTATGTCTTATTGCATCGCTTTAAAATATTCAATAAAGTGACATTTACCAGTCCCGTTTTCTCTGCCCTCAGTCCTCGTGATAGAACGAGTTCCCCCCCCCCTGTTCCCCCAAAGGTGACAGGAGCAATGAATGTCAAAGCGGGGGCCTCTGACACAGGATTAACATTATGCAGGATTTCTGTTTTTAGAATCCCCCCGTCCTCAGCAGGGTTTTAGGGATCACAGGGGCCTTCTATTGGCTGGGATGACGCTGACACGGAAATTCTGCCGCTGGAATTCCAAGTGTCTGTCTGCGTGAGTCCAGCACCCCTCGTTGCCCCCCCTTCTCCCTGGGTGAACCCACACCAGGAGCTTGCCTCGACTCGGCCCTGTGCCCTCTCATTACCCTCCTCTGGGACGGAGCGGGGGTCAGGGTCAGCGAGAGGTGGTGGGGTGGAGGAGAGGTCACTGCACTGCCTGACAATCCAATCTAGATACATAGCATATTGATATCATTATGGTTCAGCTCCTGTATTGATTAAGAATTGAAATGGACTTAGTCCTGTTTCCTTTGTTACCCTTTGTGTGGCTGCATACGTGTGTGTGTGTGTGTTTATGTGTGCGTGTGACTGCATGTGTGTGTGTGGGACTGCATGTGTGTGTGTGTGTGTAAATGTTTGCAGGGTATCCCCCTGCGACTGAGACAGTGGTGTGTGGGGTTGTGGTGTGGATAACTCTGGTCATGGCTGCTTGGTAATGACCTGCCTGAGCTGACACCCCTCCACCAGTCCATCAGTTACTGGGACAATACACACCCACACACACACACACACACACACACACACACACACACACACACACACACACAGTGAAATGGGAGGTGACTTAAAGATGTTGTGACATGCTGACTGATAGTGCTTTCTGCCGCACGGGGTCATCCCAGGTTCTTATCTACTCAACACTCTCTCACGCACACACACACACACACACACACAACCTACCTCTTCACATACCTCAGGACTGTGATCCCATTACTATGAGCCTTTCAATCCCCACACATGTATAGATAAAGCATAGAAATATCATATACATCCAAGTTAAGCTCTAGTTTACTGTAGTAAACTCACAGTTTTCTGCACCTGCATCTAACGTTAGATAACAAAAAATCCCCCCAAATTAAAACCTTTAGAAACAAAAAAACTAAAAAGTGTTCTAAATGTTTAAAGGGTTCCAAAAAAAAAAATGTTTGAAAGGTTGGAAATATATGTGCAATTCCTTTTCAAAAATAGGTTTGCATCATTGATGAGTACTGGATAAGAACCCGATGAGGACTGCACTAACCTCTTCTGTTGTCTATTGTGCGCTGCTCTGCTTGACTCTACTGTTAGAGGGCTCTCTGTTCTCCTCTCTCCTCCCTCTCTTCTACTTTCACTGTGTGAAAAAAAAGGTTTATTTATTTTATTTATTATTATATATATTTGTTTAAACATCTATCGTCCTGAAGTCATCCCAGACATCTTTTTCATCGTCCCCCGGGACAACGTTAATTCGTAGCCCTGTGTGTGGAGAACTGTGATCCGTGTGTGTCTGTGTGGTCATGTGCAGAGGCACCTGGAGTCCACCGCAGAGCAGCCTCGTCCAGCTGAGGTGAGCGGAGGGTTTTCTGTTTGCAGGGCATTGAGGTCAAGGCCTGAGGGGGGTGTTGAGCTACAGACACACAGGGAGCAGGGGGGGGGGGGGTGAACGCCCCCTCACCTCTACATGAACTATGAACCTCCAAAAGGGGGGGGGGGGGGGGGGGGGGGGGGTTGGTGGCTGAGGGGCTGAGCTTGAAGCAGCATCTGCAGGGCCCCTACTAGACAAACGAGAGGGATTTCCTCTGCCTCACCCCCACCACCTGACTGTCTGAGCCGCCGTCTCCTGCTAGTCTGAGATGTAAACACTGATAGATGAAGGAACACTCAGGGACTGCCAGGCGGTTTGAAAGACACGTCGGCAGTTCCAGTTTGAACGAGTGAAGTCCCCCTTCGGTTTCCTGTCAGTGCACCAGCAGGTGGAGAGGCAGTGACATCTCTCTCCAGTGCAATAGGTCCTGCTGTATGCTGGGTGTACACCGAGGCAGAGTCCAACTTGAAACGTGGTGTTCTGGATTCCTGAGCAGGGTTTACGTCAGATCTGATCAGAGCATGCAGGTCTGCTGGGATGTGCCAGCCTTGCTAGATCACTCGTGGTGTTCACTGTCTGTGTGTGTGTGTGTGTGTGTGTGTGTGTGTGTGCTAGGGGTCTGACTTAAAGGGACATTTGTGTGTGTTTGTGAAAGAGAGAGAGAGAGAGACAGAGAGACAGAGAGACAGAGAGACAGAGAGACAGAGAGACAGAGAGACAGAGAGACAGAGAGACAGAGAGACAGGTACTTCGGTGAGAGAAAGATAGCCTAACCTTTCAGCCCTCATCTCGTCTATTTCATCACAGGGTTCTTTATACTGATGTATGACCAGAGAGTGGGTCACCAAGGCCAGCCCTATGACCAGGGTAAGCTGCACCAGGGGACTGAAGCTGGTTCACTTATCGGTAATGGGATATAATTCTCTCCTGTTACAGTACTGTAGGTGACCGCTTCTGCTGTTCCTGTCACATAAGTCTCAGTGACAGACCTGACTGGCCCCAGGTTAGGTCTAATACCTGGGCTATGCTCAGGCTTTGAACCCCCCTCCACCTGGTCCTCCAGGGCCCAGCCCTACAGAGGCAACTGTATGGTGTGACTTAATGACTGCCCTTGATGGGACAATATCATCATGCGTTCCGTAGCAGGGGCTAGGAGGTGGATGCGGGAAGCTCTATTGGAAGCCTTGGCTGCACTGTTAGAGAATCTTCCTCCTGTGCTCCCCAGAGGTTGGGGGGGAGGGAGGGGGCAGGAGGGGGGGGGGGGGGGCGGGGGGGGGGGGGGTGTATGTAGGCCCAGGGTGTCAGCAGCAGCTGTAATTGAAACAGAATGCAGTAGCTAGGCCAGAGAAGGGCAGATCACTCTGCCATATCCTCGCTGAATCAGGTCTCTGTGTGTGTGTGTGTGTGTGTGTACGCTGGGATGGGCTGGGCTGTCGACATTGTCACATTCATCTTCCAGGCCTCACTAGGCTTATCTAGTCACTGGAACGTCAACAGCAGCAAATGATCATAGACAGGAAGATAGCTTCAGCATTTCATGTCATGTTTGTCTACGGGACGTGTGCGGGTATGTAGGTTAGGATCAGTGCGTGTGCGCGCGTGTGTGTGTGTGTGCACGCGTGCACATATGAGAGTGCACACGAGGGTGTACGTGCTCATGTATGTGGAGGTAGTAAGAGGTGTGAATGAAGATGAATGTGTCTGTCTGGGCCTTGCCCTCCAGCCTCTGTCTACAGAGCAGCTAGACGGAGACAGATACATTCAGACAGTCTTGCATTTATCACCGCTGGCACTGTCCAGCACAGCCTAATCCTGATGTCACTCAGCTACGGAATGAATGATGCTTCCTGTACACAGACCGGCTCCCTCATAACCAGTACAACAGAGATGAGAGGGGGAGATTTGAAGACAAATATGCCGGCAGGAGTCATTCATTATGGGCGATCATTTGGAGTAATGACTTTTTCGGATAGAAACTTTTGCATCCCCCCTGCCTGTATACCTGCTTCCGTTCCCTGCGGACCCTGAACACGGCCCCTCCTGCTCTGTGCCCTGTGTGAACTGTCCTATCAGGCCCCACCAGTCTACCAGACAGTCTTCGGACGGGTGTTTTGATAAACTCTACACAGAAAGGGACATGATTAGAAGGGATAAAAAGCATTCCCATCATGCATTTTCCCTCGGGATGTGGCGGCCTCTCAAAGCAACCCCCCCGCCGCCGCCAGAGATTTGGGAGATTCCGAAAGACCTTTTAAACCTTTTAAACCTCCATGAAACTGTATCAGAGTAATGAAAATATGACAGGAAGGAGGGGTAGGGGAGCCGGTCGAGGAGGGGGCGAGGGGCATCCATAACCGGTAGAAATGTGTTCCCATCAAAGTGAACGTTTTTCCCCCCCTCTTTCTTCTCTCTCTCTCTTCATCTTTTATGTATTTTCCCCCTGCTTTGAGGCCCCCATTCTGACAGATGCCCTCTGTGATAATTAGGTTTGGGGAGAACACACATCCTGACTGGAATGGATGTGTCCCTTCTCTGGGTGATGCAGGGGGAGCCTGGGATCCACTTGAGCCCCTGCACATTAGGACAGGCAGGCCATTCACAGCAGAGAGGAGTATGTTAAAGAGTCCACTCCTTCCTTCCTTCCTTCCTTCCTGCTCTCTCTCTCTCTCTCTCTCTCTCTCCCTCTCTCTCTCCCTCTCCCTCTCCTCTCCCTCCCTCTCCCTCTCCCTCTCCCTCTCCCTCTCCCTCTCCCTCTCCCTCTCCCTCTCCCCTCTCCCTCTCCCTCTCCCCTCTCCCCTCTCCCCCTCCCCCTCCCCCTCCCCCTCCCCCCTCCCCCTCTCCCTCTCCCTCTCCCTCTCCCCCCTCTCCCTTCTCTCCTCTTACCTCTACCTCTACCTCTCTCTCCCCCTCTCCCTCTCCCTCTCCCTCTCCCTCTCCTCTCCCTCCCTCTCCCTCTCCCTCTCCCCTCTCCCTCTCCCTCTCCCTCTCTCTCTCTCTCTCTCTCTCTCTCTCTCTCCCTCTCCCTCTCCCTCCCTCCGTATTTAGTTCACTCATTTTCTCCCATGTGTCCCCGCAACCTCTCATTAGGAAAAGCTGCTCTGTCATTACCTGAGGAGAAGAGAGAGCAGAAATAGAGAGCAGAGAGAGAGAGCAGAGAGAGAGAGAGACTGTTCATAAAACCTGTCCTCTGGTGGTTCCCTGTCCTTACCTCCTCCCCCTCAGCCCCAGAAGCAAATGGCTGCCTCAGTAATGATGCTCTTTATGCCATAATCTCCCAGGTCCTTTGTGAGGCAGGGTTCTCCCTCTCTGTAATGCTGCTGTGAGGCAGGGCTCTCCCTCTCTGTAATGCTGAGTGAGGCAGGGCTCTCCCTCTCTGTAATGCTGCTGTGAGGCAGCGCTCTCCCTCCCTGTAATGCTGCTGTGAGGCAGGGCTCTCCCCTCTCTGTAATGCTGAGTGAGGCAGGGCTCTCCCTCTCTGTAATGCTGCTGCGAGGCAGGGCTCTCCCTCCCTGTAATGCTGCTGTGAGGCAGCGCTCTCCCTCCCTGTAATGCTGCTGTGAGGCAGGGCTCTCCCTCTCTGTAATGCTGAGTGAGGCAGGGCTCTCCCTCTCTGTAATGCTGCTGTGAGGCAGGGCTCTCCCTCCCTGTAATGCTGCTGTGAGGCAGGGCTCTCCCTCCCTGTAATGCTGCTGTGAGGCAGGACTCTCCCTCCCTGTAATGCTGCTGTGAGGCAGGGTTCTCCCTCCCTGTAATGCTGCTGTGAGGCAGGGCTCTCCTTCCCTGTAATGCTGCTTCTGATTCAGGGCTCTCCCTCTCTGTAATGCTGCCTGTGAGGCAGGGCTCTCCCTCTCTGTAATGCTGCTGTGAGGCAGGGCTCTCCCTCTCTGTAATGCTGCTGTGAGGCAGGGCTCTCCCTCTCTGTAATGCTGCTGTGAGGCAGGGCTCTCCCTCCCTCTCTGTAATGCTGCTGTGAGGCAGGGCTCTCCTTCCCTGTAATGCTGCTGTGAGGCAGGGCTCTCCTTCCCTGTAATGCTGCTTCTGAGGCAGGGCTCTCCTTCCCTGTAATGCTGCTCTGTGGAGGGAAGCCGACAGGCCGGGGAGCCGGTGGTATTTACTCCTCTGCCTCCAGACTGCCCCCCCCCCCCAACCCCCCCCCCCCCCCCCTTGCCAGCTGTGGAGCTCACAAACAGAAGTAAAGCAGCCATGCTCTGCCGAGTGGAAGCACGCCCTTTCATTCTCTCTCTCGATAACCACGTCCACGCCAGGGCGTGTCTAGCCTGGCTGCAGATGGACTGTGGGGAAATAGCACCTGCTTAATGATTGCTTTACATGACTAGGTTGTGATCACCTGTCCATCTGGCTGTTGTATTTAAGATATTGTCATGGACCATGTCTGAAGGCATGACACGTTGTTGCTCAGGTTTAAAGATAGCCAGATGAGTGTGTGTGTGGACTGTTTTCTACCTCCGTGTACATCTAAGGCTCTGAGGAAGCCTTACCAGAAGGCGCTCACCTTTTGAAGCCTGTGAATATGCAAGTGTGGTCAACATATGCACATCCTGGATGCTGTAGGCTATTTTAGACCATACCAAGCCCAAAAGCAAGGTCAGTGACCATTTGACCGTGAAAGTCTCCTGCACTGCTTGGTGGTGTGTAGACAGGTGGTAAAGTGGAGCTAAATGCATTTAACTGCTGTTTAAACCAGCATATTTCTCTCACTGTGTTCATACCCGCTGGTAAACCATTAGGCGAGATGTGTGCTTCTGACAGCGTTCCCCACCCAGTATAAGGGAGAATGACGCTAATCACAGTTTTAACACGGTTGCATGAACATGTGTGTGCTCTGAGGCTCTGTCTCCATATGTTTTACACATAAGACTATGTAACGCAAGTTACTCCACAGCCCCACACACACACACACACACCTTTACATATTAAACTGCTGAAGCAGGGCTTTCGACTTGTGAAAGCAGTGGCTTGTCTCCATTTGATGATGAAATAATGAAACCATACGAAACTCTTGTCCTAATGAGGCTGGTCTTCATGGTGCAAGATTAGCAGTAGGAGTCATTGTGCAGATTAGATCTGTGTTATTCCTTTAATTTGGACGGATTACAATGTTCCCTCCTCTCAGCTGCTATCCCTACCTTTTATGGATTGGCGAGTTGTGTGTGCGTGTGTGTGTCTCTCCTCTGGGGGGGGATGATTAGTGAAGGGCCAGTAGTCCTCCATCCACTCAGTGTGTGTGTGTGTGTGTGTGTGTGTGTGTGTCGATAGAGGGAGGTGGTCCTGCATGGTAATGTTTTGTGATTATTCAGTCCCCATGGCGAGCTCCTCACCATGATAAATCCCTATCACCTGACCTCTGATAGCCTGCATTGATTGGCCACACAGCACTTCATTGATCCTGGTCATCTTTCGATTACATAGAGATGCAAGGACACACAGGCATGTCTTAGTTGTGTCCCGACTGGCTGGACGTGGTGACGTCCATCCCTCTCTTCGCCCTGTTTCTCCCTCTCTTTGTCTCTTACATTGGCTCTCTATGTCTTTGTGTTTCCTTATTGAGACAAATCGTCAGAGTGACTTGTCAAGCGGGTTGAGCTACTGCGATCAAGATAAGCGTTCTTGCATAAAACATGACGAGTCATCAGGCATGGGTTCGGATCCGCCGACAGCGTGATGGCCCCCTACCCCGGAATATGACTGGATTGATTCATAAGATCCTAGTTCATAATGTATTTCCAGGCTTTATGTTAATTTTTATTAATGTCCCCATTTCATATTTCCATCCGCAGATTCTAGAAACCTGCTATACTCTGGTGATTTACACGGGCCTCATCCGTCTCTCTGCCATCTCCCATGTCTGGGATCAGGAGACCTGATAATGAGGACTGTAGGGCGTGTTTGCACTCTTCATCACTGTGTTTTCTTCCAATGTGGGAGGGAAACGACCCCGTTAGATATGGTTTAAATGGAGCCCCGGAGGTTGGAAAGCCAGTTGTGTGGTTTTGTACTGTAGACACATGAGAGACATTAGCAGGGACTGGGAACACGGGCAGCGGAGGACAGAGGAGCAAACTGAGAGACGGATGAAGTGCATGATGGTCTGGCTGTGGTTGTGGTGGTGGGGGGAAGTAGAGCATCACAGATTGACTGGTTTTAACTCTGTGTGTGTGTGTCCATGCATGTGTGTTCACATTGTGTGTGTGTGTGTGTGTGTGTGTGTGTGTGGAACAGCTGTCCATTTCAGGAATCTTCTTTTCCAGCGACTCAGTATTACTCAGTATTACACAAAAACCCTTGTTCCTCATGAATATCACTCTCACTTTTCCACCTGCACACATACACAAGCGCGCACGCGTCTATGAACAGCAAAAGAACGTAATAGTCAGCTGTTAACACAGAGGGCTTCATCAAGACTGACGCGTGTGCTCTTTCTCACCATCGCCTCTGCCCCAGTCAACCCCTCTCCCCTCCCCAGCCTCCCCCCTCCCACCCAGCCCCCATTCCCCTGCCCCCTGGCCCCTCCCCCCAGACATTCTTCCCCTCCCCCTCTCCCACTCAGCCCCTCCTCCCTTCTGCCCCTTCCCCCCAGCCCCTCCTCCCCTGGTTGGTTCAGCCTGTATCCTAGACGGGGCTGTCTAAGACCTGACCACTGATGGAGCATGGAGGTCCTACCCAGGTCAGAGTGGAGCGCCTCTTGACCTCCCCCCCTGGTTATCTCCAAATGATGATGCATTAAAAGCACAGAGACTCCTAATAGCTTTGCATGCATTACACATCTGCGGGGCTCTGTGATCAAAGGGCCGCCCACTAAATGACCCTCGGTATGGACACAGGAAGCACAGACGAGGAAAGGGTCAGGGGTCAGGGCTAGCGTGTGAAGTGGAACTGGGGCTAATTATTGCCTTGCGAGCCTTTGTTCCAGCGGACCAGCTGTAAAGCAGAGGACTAAGCCCTTTAATATCCTGGAGCCTGCTGCTAAACACTTCCTCCTTGTGTTCCTCAGTGTAGCACAGAGGAGCGCTCAGCCGGACAGAGATGCAGCCCGTTGCTTTGATGAAGACTAGGCACGTCCTGTAGCCTGAGAGCAGAGGATATCTGCAGCGCAGGTTGTTAGAGAGAATCCTAAGCACCAGGAAAGCAAGTCTGTGTCTCCATTCCTGTCCTGGACTGACTGGAGGAGCAGACAGTCGCAGAGCCACATTCCTGTCCCTGCCGGAGCGTCGGCCTCTGTCTGAGACTCCATTCCTGTGGTGACTAAATGAACAGTACGGTCAGGATGAACCCAGTGGATCCAGGGTTTCGCTGCTCTTGGCTGGGCAACCTGGAGCAGTTTGAAGATGAAAACCCTCAATTTGCTCCGACTTAAATAAGACATTTAGCAGTTGGCAGGCGTTCCTAGAGAGAGTGTACCATATGGTCTTTTATTGTTTTGGAGGAGAAAAGATGAAACAGGTCAATGAGAGAGAGAGGAGAGGGTGTGGGCGGTACTCAGGTGCGCCTACTGCAACTATGAACTATGAACTATGAAAAAAAGCATTTCTGCCTTATTGATAAGTGATGCTGTGAGAGAGACAGGAACGGTGGGAGAGAGAGAGGAGACAACATGCAGCAAGGAGCTACCTATGTGGTATGTGGTTTCACCCACAGAGACAATATGAAGCTCTCTGATTGAATGAGGGAAGTTTTCCTTGAAATGAAGGGTAACACTTTGTGATCCCCCCCCCCCCCCCCCTGCATTCTTGTCGTGTTTACTATAAGGTGAATGGCGAGGTCGGCGTTGATTTATGTGTTCAGGTGTGTGGCAGCAATAAGCCACTGGCTACAGCTCACTGATTCACTGTCATGGGTTTCATATTTAATGACACCTTTTCACAGACGTCAAACAGGTCCTGGAGATATGCATGTGAATAGGCTTCAATGATAAGCATGCGGACAATGTCTCTTAAGGATGCATGCTCTATTTGTAGTATACTAATACTCTCTTAGCTGCCTGGTATAAGTAAACAAATCTGCCACTGAGTAGATATTCAGTAGAAAGTAGAAGGAGTAGATGTTCATATAGACCCTGTCAACCTTAGAAATTGAGGTGTACAAGCTGAGAGTAAACAGACCTACTTCAATAAAGAGTGTTTATGAAGGATTTGCAATTAATCTTTTAACAGGCATCTGTCTTTGATGGTGGAGATGTGCTGGAAGGCCACATTCTTCATCCGCCTCTTCAGGGGGATAAAGTACTGTAGTAGCAGAGGAAGACTTGATCTTCTCTCAGCCTTCTGCTTAATCCCAAGTCACTTTGAGTGGAATTAGAGGAGTCATTTTGAGGGCTTTTGGGGGTGAACACATTTGATATTTTATTAAAATCATTATTATATGCTTTATTAGTGTCAGCTGTGAGATTTTGGAAGCTTGCAAGAATGATGGTAAGCTTCCTTTCACTGCTATCCGAATGCTACTAGAGTATCGTCCCATCTCTTCATCTATTGAATGACTATCTCTTTGACAGTCAGAGGCCTTGATCTCGGTGTGCCCGCTGGTAATTGTGTGTGCTGAATTCTATTGATGTGAGGCTTGGTGTGTATGGGTGTGGCCTCAGTGTCTGTCTGCTGCGCTGGCCTCTAATTGGCCCAGTGTTAACCAGTGGACTCTCCCAGCATCCCTCTCTTTCTGCCAGCAGGATAATTGGATGTGCCCCCCCCCCTCCCTTCCTCTTCATCCCTCTACTCCCCATCCCCTCAATCCCCCTCCATCCCTGTTTTCTCTGCCCCCCCACTGTAATGCCCCCCTCACACACACACACAGCCCATCACGTCTTTCTCCATGGCGCGTTCTCCGACCAGGGGATCAAAGGGAATGCCCGATCTGCTCCACAGCAGACTGGCCTCACTGTGTACTTCCTCAACCCTCCTCTCTCACAGCAAGTAGCATTCAAAAACCATGGATGAGATGTTTTTCTCCAGCATCGTCCTGGACAGACCCATCCCCTGGAGTACAACAGAGAGCCCAGATGCTTCCCCTCCCTCCCCCCCCCCCCTCCCCCACCCACCCCCCGATGGAAGGGCGGGCAAGGTAATCCATCTGGGCTGAGAACTGCTGGAATTATTCATGAGGGGGTTCAATATCAAAATATTCAGAGCACCAGCCCCTGCTCCAACCCATATATAATGAAGGCTCAGCACCTCCACCCCCAACCCCCCAGCCCTCCTGTAGGGAACACAGCCATCCGTCACTATAGGAACGGAGGGAGGAAGGGAGGGAGTGATGGAGGGAGGGGTGTAACCAGAGCCCAGCCCCAGTCCTGGCTGTCAGCGCTTAAGAAGGGAGGGGTGGAGGAGAGGGGGGGGGGGGGGGGGGGGGGGGGATTGTGACTGTGACGAGGCGGCCCCCCAGCTCTGAGAGGCTGGCCTCCTTCAGCAGGAAAAGGCAGGTTCTGTTGACCTTTGGGAGAGGCCCATTGGCTCTTGACTGAGTGAAGGTGTCAGTCGGCTGTGTAAAACACCTCTATTAGAAATGCCTTGCATGCTTGGGCGCTTCTAATTATGAAGAATGCAAAACAAGAGTCAGGAGTCTGTCGCTCCTGCCGAGACCAGCCACCACGACCACAAGCTCCCAGAGACCTGCCCCCACGTGACGTCCAGTCACGGCTCACAGGCACTCTCTCTCTCTCTCCCTCTCTCTCCCTCTCTCTCTCTCTCTCTCTCTCTCTCTCTCTCTCTCTATCTCCCTCTCTCTCTCCCTCACCCCCCATCTTGAACAAGCCCACCAAAGGCTGCCACCCAGAGAGATGAGTTTAGCCTCATGAATCTCAGACCCCTGGAAGAGGGATCGTTTTTTCAAGGTATATTTCCAGGTGAGTTATTTTGTTGGGTAAGCAAAAGTGCGTGTCACTGCTCTCCATGCTGCTTGGTAGACAGTAGAAGCAGTGGACATGCTGGGCCTCGTTGCTGAAGCCCGTTTATTAACTTCACTTACTTTGGCGGATGTGAGGTTGGGTCCGACATGTTTACTGAGCCCATGTACTAAGTCAAGAAAAATAACCCAACATCGGTGAGGCCTCTAAAAACATCCAGTGACACCTACCATCTGCCTGCCATTTGAGTGTGTTTTCATCTCCTTCCTTGCTAGCTGGCCCTGAGAGAACACAAGAAGTCTCTACACCGTCTGTGCCACCGTTCACAGGGATGGAGAGAAGAGAGGGAGGAGGGAGGGCCCCTGAGATATGCCCTCTGAAAGACAGAGGGGAACAGAGGAACACAAATACACTTATATTTCCCAGCACTGTGAGAGAGAATGAGACAACCACTTTGCTTCTGCCTGTCTCTCTCTCTGACCAGGCAGAGAGCACTGCTTGTCTGCCTGCCTCTCTCTCTGACTAGACAGAGAGCACTGCCTGTCTTTCTCTCTCTGACTAGACAGAGCGCACTGCCTGTCTTTCTCTCTCTGACCTGATCTGCATTCATCACACTACTATTTATCTTTATCGTGTTTTGTAAAATTGGACCCAAGGAGAGTGGAGGGATGGTGTCGTCTACCAGGCATGGTTTAGCCTACACAGCCAACACCCCCTCCCGCTAAACAACACATCTCTGCAGACACATTTCTCATCACAGCCAGATTCACGACCATCACTAACAATAACACGTTCTCCATTTATCCAGTGGCATTCAAGCATTGAGACCTATGTACTGCCCCCCACCCCCTCTCCCCGGAATGGAATGTCCTTGTGCCCCAGTAACCTTGGGAGCCTAATGGATGAGCTTAATCTGGAATGGGGGGCGACACATTAAGGAAGGAATAATGAAGAATGGAATACAAGACAGAGGAAGTGAGAGAAGTTAATCATGTGATCTGGGTTTAGGGAGAGGTAGACGACAGGATGATGAGGGGACAGACAGGCGATTATTCAGGATTTGGAAATGCATGTACAAAGAAGAAATCGTATCTGTCTCTCTCTCTCCTTCTCCCCCATTCTTTACTGAAAATGAGCTTCCCCATTGTTTTTGTCCAACTGGACGTAGATGAGGTTCATGTTTATGTGCAGACACTCCTATTTTTGTCATTGGTTATTTATTTCATATTTAGAAAGAGAGAGAGAGACAAAATCAGAGTCAGGCGGAGGAAAGGAATAATGCTGAGCCAAATGAGGGCCAGGTGTGTGAGGAATCCATTTCATGCAGTTTGGTTTTGCAAGGTTGCTTGCTGAAGGAGACTGTCATAATTGGACATCCATTCCTGATGGGCAATAGGTTTACGGCCTTTATTCATTTCAGGACACACACACACACTAACAGGCATACACAACAAATCAATTTTTTTTATAAACACAATGGAGATAGATAGGCTTTTTGGCACTTGCTGGAAACTGCCATTGCTTCAAGGACTCCTATGACCTTGTCCATTCATCACCTGGAGCCGTCTGGATGGAGAGAGTCTGTCTGCCTTGCAGCCACTGGCCACATGTAGCCCTCATGGAGCTGTGCCCATCATCTGCCAGATGGGCTGTGTGCTCATGGAGGTAGGACCAGAGTGGATGAACACTTCATAAAGGGAAATGATGAAGGTATTTTGCTCTGATCACGTTACCTGAGCAGGGCTAGTTGGACAGAACAGGAATGTCACCTCGATCCTGTACAGTCTAACAATGCATCAGTAGGACTGGGTGTGTCAGCCCCTCCACTCGCCGTTCCCAGGTAGTGCAGGTATTTGAGAAGGTATTTGAGAAGGTATTTGATAAGGTAGTTGATAAGGTAGTTGATAAGGAATCTTAGTCTGCTAACTTTCCTGTTCACACTTTTCACTTAAGTAAAGCGGAGCACACAGAATTCAGATAAGTCGTACATGCATAAGAGAGAACTAGTCAGAACCATAACCTACCTCCCCAGTAAAAGGATAGAAGCAGACTCAAGTTAATCCTGTGTTATATTTCCCCCACAAACGGTACGGTAACATACAGTAGTTCAATAGCAAAACACATTATTTATGTATTACAAAAACCTTGACGTTTGTATATGCATGAACTCCTGGGATCTCATTATCACAAATAGAGAAAACGAGGCTTCAGTATATCGAGCACATGAAGCATGTGGACTCCATTGTGACTTCTTTGAGGGTTCTTTCTTCTGGGTTGCATGTTTACTGAATGAGCTCTTTTGCTCCACTGCACAGCGTGTGAGTCTGTGTCTCTGCAGACGCGGCGGTTTTCAGTGAGACTGGGGCATGTGATCTTCAGGAGAACATCGTAGCGTGTCTGTGACATCCATAGAGAACCCTTCCCTTGTCATTTGAAAGACACATTGAACGATCCTCTCATCTGAAACACAAAGCCGGTATACACACGTTAGGTTTCCTTTTCTAGAACATCGAGGCACTCTCTCCAATCCTTTCTACACACCGGCATAGGGCAAGCTCTCGAGTGGTAGTTCCGTTGTTTTTAAATGGATGCTCTCAGTGATGAACTGGTGGCTGAACCGTTTTGTTCTTCCTCCAGACTAATTGCTGTAGCTCACAGGGTGATGGTAGATGATGTTGATTTGAGGTTTGGAGAAGCTGTCATGTCTGTCTGGGGGCTGGGGGACAGGTGGGGGGTCCTCTCTCTGTAATGACACTACTAGATTGGTTCCAGGTTGGTGTGTTAATGGTGTGGGTGTGTGTGTGTGTGTGTGTGTGTGTGTGTGTGTGTGTGTGTGTGTGACGAGAGGGGGGTTCTCTATGGAGCCCTAAAGAAGTGTGTCAGTGTGTTATTCTTGGCTGTGCATCATATGCCTGAAATAGTATAGTCGATGTCAGCAGTTATGATAGCTGCATAACATAGTGACATGGTTTCCCTCTGGGTCTTAAGTGTTGAGGGAAGCTAAGCAGAACCCGTGTGATCAGGACCTGGCCCACGGAGAGCTGGACAGAGAAGACTCACCATCTCCCGTTACATGACAGGGCTCCAATAGACTCAGATCAATCCACTGCTCAGATCCATCCTGCCCGGGGCATGAGAGAGAGAAAGAGAGAGACAGAGAGAGAGAGAGAGAGACAGAGAGAGAGAGCTAGAGAGAAGAAAGAAAGAAAGATAGAGTGAAGTACATTCCTGGGGGGAAAAGGGGGATTGAATGACGCTGGAAGACGGGGGGCCGCTGGTGACACGGTGGTTGGTCGGATCGTGTTCTGTCCTTGTGAAAGGTAGCTCGGGAGCAACAATGATGGTGGCATCTGTCTGGGACTGGGGGACCACGGAGAGGAGGGAGGGGGGGCATTGAATAAGGGTCCTGTTCCTGGCTAAAAGCTGCTGGAGGGGGGGGGGGGGGCAGGGTTGGGTTGGGTGCTCATGGTTAGCATGGGGGTGGGCTCACGGTTTGCAGGAATGCCTTTTATGTAACCTCAACTCTCATCTGATACTTCACAGCTCTCCTTCACTTAGAGGGTCACACTAAACAAACTAGCGCCGCATCAGCTGAAGTGGCGAGAGCTCTCGAGAACGTCTCCCCAGGCCGGCAGCGCTTCTGAAGGACAGGGCTGGAGGGACTGTTTGCACTGCGTTTGGTGACTCTGCCCTCACCCCCCCCCCCCCCCCCCCCCCCCGCCAGGCAGTCTCTCTGGGGAGATAGGCATCAGCATTCTTCCTCTCTACAGATATAGGTCATGTATTCAGAGCTGCCGTCGGGTCCTGCTGTATTTGCTTTAGAACTTGTCATTGTGGAGATCAGTCTTGGCACCCTCCAGACCCCCATGGAACAGGCCAGGCACCCTCCAGACCCCCATGGAACAGGCCAGGCACCCTCCAGACCCCCATGGAACAGGCCAGGCACCCTCCAGACCCCCATGGAACAGGCCAGGCACCCTCCTCTCTGGGTCTGAAGCATTCACGTACATGTAGGGAGCATAGAGCCAAAGTCTGATAAGGCTGAATCAAATCTCATCTGCTTGTCTGATAGGGGCACACACACACACACACACACACACACACATACATACACACACACACACACACACTGGAAGTGGAAGTATAACATAAGTTATAACATCATGTAGAGGATAAACAAGCCTAGTGTCCCCAGAGAGGAAGGGCTTTGGCCTGGGGTCTCGGTGCTGCTGCCTGGGAGTCAGGTCTCTGAATGGGTCCTTATGGTGGGAGCCAGGCAGCAGAGATGTCTATCAGCCCGCCTGCGGAGGCGAGGCCATCACAGGTCAGGGCCTCCCTGTTCAGCAGCTCCTCCACAGAGATAGAGAGGCCAAACACACACCCGGAGAAACAGCCCAAGAATAAACTCTAAGTTGAGTTTCCCAGGGCAGTGTGCTGGAGGTATGCCCCAGCTTCCCAGGGCAGTGTGCTGGAGGTATGCCCCAGCTTCCCAGGGCAGTGTGCTGGAGGTACTGTGCAAGCCTCGTCTCAGAGTATTCCTCCAGAGGGCACTAGGCTCCGGGACAGGAAGAAGCTAAATGGGGGCCAATTAGCTTTGATTTCAGGCCAATTAGCTGCTTTTCTTCCCCCACATTAGTGTAGATGCTATCAGAGGGAGAGGGAAGTCTCTGTTGGAGGGATAGTGGCTCATTTGTTGTCTGTGTCAAACTGAATAAGGCAGAGTCAACAAACACATGGAGACCAAACAGTTGTAGAGGGCTGTGAGCTGTGTGTTGTCCTAGAGGGAGCAGCTATGTCCTCTCTTCCTGTTTGAGAGTGAGCCACTGCTTCTTAACAGAACAGGAAGTGGTATGTGTTGTTCCTGGCTGAGAGATGCCATATAGTTTGCACCGTCTAATGATCTTTCAGAGCTGGTTGGTGGTGGTGGTGGGAGAGGGGGATGTTAAGGGGGGGGTCTGGGCCGAGCTGAAATTGAGAAACGGAACATTCTGTGTCAAGTTCCTATGAAACAATAGATGTGAGAGTAAGGGAGGGAGGCAGGGGGAAAACAAGAATCACTTTCCTCTTGGCTCCGAGAAGAGAGATGGTGGGAGAGCGAGAGAGAGGGAGCGAGAAAGACAGATCGGGATAGTAACAAATGCCACGATTGTGTGGATGGCTGAACTCACACACTCTCTCACACACACACACACACAAGAATAATGCTAATATTGCCTCTGTAAGTGTATTGCTATGACGGAGCCTCCCCTGTGGTTCTGTTGGGTCCTGTCCCAGCGCCAGCAGACAGAACCAGGGAGAGCAGAAGGAGATCTGGCTCTGGAGGGTCTCTCTGCATCTCCTCTCCTGCTCACTGAAGGGCACAGTGTTAGTCTCTCTGGGCTCTGTCACAACAGGGATCAGACCAGGCATGGCACATTGGTCCTTGTGCCCGTGGGGGTGGGCAGGTGGATCCGTCAAGGCTTGGGAGCCTGTGGGGAACACCGAGCAGAGCAGGGGAGCTGTTTCACACGCACACACAAGCACACACACAAACTCATGGCATAACACATACACACAGAAGCGCACGCGCACACATCCAGTAATACGGTCACCCACTCACTGTAATCAGGAGGAAGTGACATCACTGGACAGTGGTCACAAGTAGCACAGTGAGTGTTCTCCAGCCCACTCAGGCAGACTGCTCTGTCCACTGGGTTAGGGTTGATTGTGTTATTCTATGCATTAACCCCAGGCCTGTTAGAACCTGATCACAGGGGGTGGGTGGATGGGGTAGGTGGTGGGGAGGGCGGAGCAGTCAGGAGCTTTTAGCAGCCTCTCCACCCCTGGCCTCGCTCCTCCATCTCCTCTGAAGTTGCTTGGGATTGCTGTAATTGCGTGACGTGTTTGATCAACACAGGTCCTTGACCAGCCCTCACTCCTTTAGCCAAACTCTCAACCAGGGACATTAGCCAGGCAGCATGCGGTGTGTTGGAGGAGCTGGAGTGTGGCAGTGGGTGTAGGACTGTGCGACAGTCTGTCTGGGTCAGAGAGAGAGCGAGAGAGAGAGAGAGAGAGAGAGAGAGAGAGACACACAGCAAGAGAGGATAATGTGTATACCTTCCATTATCTATACCATGTCTGGTTTTAGTTTCCATGCTGTGTTACGGTCTCTGTGTGTGGGGTACAGCAGAATAATAATAAACTATAAGACCAGCATTGTCTCTCTGTCTGACGTTGACAGTGAAGGACCACCAGGGAGCTCATTATTCACCACAGAGGGGAGCCATATTGTTCTATCTGTCATCACTGGGGGGTTTACCTGTATGGGATGATTATTCCCCTCTGTCTCCCAGCCTGGCTAGCCAAGCACCCTCGTAAACAAAACCTATATTTTTTGTGCAGATTAAGTGCTACCTGGGAATCAGAGTCTGGAGCGACCATAGGAGAATGGCCGGTGACTGATGGCGGGGGCAGACAGGGCTTTTAGAAACCAGTGAGCCTCCTTAGACCCCCCCTTACATCCCCCCCGATGACAGACAGGCCTGGGGGGAGGGAAGGAAGAGGAGGGGGAGGAGGAGGAGGAGGAGAGGGAGGGTTGTGTCTGCAGCGGGTTTGTTCTCTCTAGTCATGCTTTCCACTCTCTTGAGTCTGTCACAGCACTGAGAGGTTCTCCTCCAAAGTACTGTTCTCTTTAGCAGCTGTCAGTCTCACTACTGGCTACCTGTGCTCTTTTCCTGGCACATCCCACCTCCCACACTTAAACCATGCCTCTGGAGTTTTGAAGAACCTCTAATCTTTTATTTTTAGCCTGGTGGTCGGAACATATTTCAGTTTTTGTTCTCGACCCATCCCTCAAGACAGACAGATGGAGAGATGGAGAGTGAGAAGGGGCGAGAGAGAAAGGGCGAGAGCGTGAGGGAGTCAGAGAGAGGGGAGAGAGAGACAGAGAAAGGGAGGGAGGGAGAGCGAGAAAATAAGACTGATATCATATGATGTTGAATAATTCATGGGTGCCTCATAATGGATAACGCTCTAGCCTTTATGATGTCATATTTCATGGCTAGTTGATGGTGAGGAGGGCTGTGAGGCAGAGACTGAAGGCAGAAGGACATGCAGTGGTGGGGGATGCGCTCAGTCTTGTGGGATCTGTAGTTCTCTGATTAAATCTGCCCTCTGGGATATGTAGTTCGTGTGGCAGAGCGCTACAAGAGCTGACCACTCAGTTCACTGCCAAGAAAAACACGGGCTGAGGTCATCTCCCATGCCGCCCTGCTCCAGCGAGCCAACACAAACAGCCGATCCTCTCTCTCTCGACAGCCTGTATATATATCTACTGTCTCTGTTATGACACCCAACCCCAGAACCACTCCGAACTAATTAACCGCACCATGTAGTCTGGGTGTGTTTGATATTTTCCACACTGACTCCCAGTGTTTTGAAGGCCTGAATCTTTGAAATACCTCTCCACACACACACCAAGCACATACGCTCGTATCAAATGAACCCCGTCTCTCATGTGGTCTCTGTGGTCAACCGAGCTCTTGAATGTCCTTAAAACTGTGCTCAAAGGCTCCTCATGACAAAGGATGAGCAGAGTCCACAGAGAGATGTGTGTGTGTGCGTGTGTGTGTGATAGAACTGGGCCCTGAGGGGAGGAGAGGAGAGGGGGGGAACTTCAGTCCTCACCACTTCAAAGCCTGGCTGTGGGGAGTCTATTGTGTGCAGCGCAGGTGTGTGTGTGTGCGTGTGTGAGCAACAGTCAGACCACAGAGAATCCCAGCGTTCTACAGAGAGGCATGCGGAGATGGTATCTCTATCTCCCGTGTGGGGGGGGGCAGACAGGCCGGAAGGGACTAGACTGTACGTAGCAACACAACAGCAGATGATATTAGATGTTCTCACACAATTCCCTTGTTTAGTATTGTTGTTTCCCTGGATACAGGGACACATTGCTTACTTATCTGAATGTTTTCTCTCTCCTGAATTCAAGGAATATGCGGTGTGTGTGTTGTGGAACCACAATGGTAATCTCAGAGACATGCTCTAACGATGCTGCCCCTATCACTTCCTGTGTGTACTCCCAGGCAGGTCCATCCCTCATCCCCTGAGTAGCATTCTGCTTTATCTGTCCTTCTCTCCCCAGACTGTAAACACTCCCCCCTCCCCCTCACAGCCCTGCTCCCAAGGACGACCAGGCCCCCCTCACATGACACGTCTTTGTTGAGCACAATGTAGCATTTAAGCTCCGCTCCACCTTATCCTTGCTTTGTTGGCATACTTGGAGAAGGTAAATACTAAACATGGGCATTGCGTGCTGATTGGAGCTAGGGGCAGCTGCATTGCAAGCTGGGAGATTCTTCTCTGACAGGAACGATAGGCACGTCTTATCTCTCTCTCTCTCTATCACTCTCTCTCAGACAAACATATTCTCTCTCTCTCTCCCTCTCTTACACACACACACACACTCACACACACACACTCACTGCTCCAGTCCCCTACAAGCCTACGCACACCCGGTCAGATGCTGGACCCAGCCTCTAGAAAGCTGCATCATATATCTCTCCATGTCCTCATTTTTCTGCTGGGTTCTCCTCCACTAGTTCTAGTTCACTATCTCATGTTTTCATTCAATTCGTATTCCAGTTTTCATCAGTGCCATAGGAGGATGTTTTACTAAAGAGGCTAAAGTGAAGTTTCTTGAGTCTTCTTCATTCTCTCGTTTCAGCTCCTTACTTATAAGGAAGGTGCAGTAAAGGCCTGGTTCAACCTAGCACACACACACACACACACAAGACAGAGGTCTTCTTAAAGAGGTGATTGACTGGGTTTTGGGGGTCTTTCACACTGTTTATTAAGGTCTCAGAACAGGGTAGGTAACATTGGTTTGGCTGGAAATGGCCCGGTTGCTGTTCTATGCCCCCTAATGCATCCAGTCAAATTTACATGGGAAAAAAATCTCCTTTATGGTATGCTCATGAATATAGAGATGTATATAAAATATATAGATGACCCCTTTAAGCAGGGAATACTGGCCCCCTCTACTCTCCAGCCTGCTCTTTTGGTTTATCATCATTATTATTATTATTTTCATTTCCTCTCCTTCCTTACTCCCCCCCTCGTCCTCCCGAGGTAAGCCCAGTACGACACACCAGGGGTTGGATCCTGGGCAGTGACATCCGTGCTGACTTTGATTCTTTATGGAGGGCTGATCTCGAGGTGATCCCGACTTCCTCCTTCTGCCCCTGGAGGAACCTGCCCCGCCACGCACAGAGCCGGGGATGGAGAAACAGAGAGATTGTGAGAGAGGATAGAGAGAGAGAGAGAGAGAGAGAGAGAGAGAGAGAGAGAGAGAGAGAGAGAGAGAGGGGGGGGGGGAGGGGGAGGGGGAGAAAAAGAGAGACTAAAACCTACATGCCAGTATGGCACAATACATTTAACTGAAATAGAGAGAAACATCCAGAGAGAAAGCAGAGGGGGATAGGGGTAAAGTCACAGATTAGACCCAGGGGACTGTTTTAAAAGCAATATATCATAGTGTAGCATAGTAATTTCAATGTTATGAATATGCATTCTGTGGTTGATGACTTTGCATAACAATGTGGCCTTGGCTTAAGATGATGCATGATATTATAACCTGATACAGTTACACTGACATACACGTGTTCAGTCTACCTCAGAGAGTGAGAGAGGCAGAAAGAGAGAGAGAGAGAGAGAGAGAGAGAGAGAGAGAGAGAGAGAGAGAGAGAGAGACAGAGAGAGGGAGGGAGAGGGAGAGAGAAAGAGACAGATGGAAAGAGGGAGCAAGAGAGGAAAGACTTCCCTGCCTCATAAATCTGGGGGATATTCTGGAGCCAGGCTCTGTGTTGGTGTGCTAGTCTTAAATCTCCCCATGGTGGGGGTGTCCTGTAAGCCATGGGGAGGAGCATGAGAAATCAGGACCCTGAGATGTTTCAGCCATGTCAACAGTGTCAAAGAACACCATAAAACAGAGGAGAAAAAGTCTTAGGCACTCTGGCTTGTTTGTCTCTGTCCCCCCCCCCACACACACACACACACACACACACACACCTTCTACGGAGACTTAACGATGGAAAGGTGTCACTCTAGAAGCCCTACATGGTGTACATGATGTTTCACAGGGTTTGGGGGAATTGTTGGCACACTTGCAGAACTGTTTCCCCTGTGTTTGGCACAAAACTCAGGCTCACATTGACGACATGACAGCTATAGTAATCTATATTGATGCAGCTCTGGCCAAAAATATCTCAGAATTCTTCATGCTTTCTCTTCCTCCTTTTCACTAAACTATGTGGTAAGGTGCCTCTCTCTCTCTCTCTCTCTCTCTCTCTCTCTCTCTCTCTCTCTCTCTCTCTCTCTGTCTCTCTCTCTCTCTCTGTTTCTCTCTGTCTGTCTCTCTCTCGATCTATTTATCCGATGGTTCTGCAGCATCCCGTCCTTTTAGCCCTGGTCTCCTTGGTCGTTTCATCTCTCCCAGGCTCCATCTGGGAGGGTTTAGTGCCATGTGGAAGCCATTGGCTTGACTGTGGGGCACTCAGCTCCCTGATCAGAGAAAGATGTGCCTCTCCAGAGCTATAGCCTGTGTTGGGATCCCAGCACCCCTATCTGCTTTGTCTCTTTAACATTCCTATTCTCTATCTCTGGAAGACACCCCACACACACACACACACACACACCCACACACACACACACCCCCACACACACCCCCCCACACACACACCCCCCCACACACACACCCCCCCCACACACACACCCCCCCACACCCCCCCACACACACACCCCCCCACACCCCCCCACACCCACACACACACACCCCCACACACACACCCCCCCACACACACACACACCCCCCCCCCCACACACACACACACCCACACACACACACCCCCACACACACACACACCCCCCACACACCCCCCCCCCACACACACACACCCACACACCCCCACACACACACACCCCCCCCCACAACCCCCCCCCCCACACACACACACACCTACACACACACACCCCCACACACACACACACCCCCCACACACCAACCCCCCCACACCCACACACACACACACCCCCCACACACCCCCCCCCCCCCACACACACACACCCACACACACACAGTCTTTAACTTAACTTCCACTTTTACCTCTCTTTCTTTTTTCATCCTTGTCCCCTACTCTCCCTCTCTTTCTCTCTCCCTCTCCTTCTCTCTCCCTCTTCCTTTCTTTCTCTCTCTTTCGTCTCGTGAAGTGATTGGAGCAGCAGCCCTTGTGGGAATGAAAGTGACCATGACGAAAGACTGAAGGATCTGCTGTAGGGTTGCCTTGGTGTCCCACTTTGTGTTTTTCCTCCCCTCTCCCCTCCCCTCCTTCCTCCCTCCCCTCTCTTCCTGCCTCCCTCCTTTCTCTGGTCTCTGCTCCAGTCGCCTCCTCGACCATCGCTGATGTCATTCGAGCTCCTCAGCCAATCACCAGACCCCCCCCCCCCCACCCCCCCAATTAGAAACCCCTCTCTCCTACTGTTTCCTTGTTTAAAAGCTCCATTAAATTATACTTTCATTGGAAACTAAGTACATTAGGTTAAGATTTCCATTACAGCCCATGCAGATGAAAGGAAAGCTCCAGTGTGTCTGCTTTGAATTAGATTGTTTGACATGTGCTGTAGTCAGGACATTCACAAACTCCCCATCAGCGACCTGGCTGGGCCCCATTAAAATGGCTTCAATTAACTGCACAGTAGACATCACACACAGCCTGTAGGACACAGAATACTGAAACACACACACACATACACACATATACACACACATTTGCCATAGAAGAAGAAAAATCCTTTATTAATCTCACATTTCGGGGGGGGGGGACACACAAACACACGCGTGCAAGGAGTGGTGGAACACACACACGGGGATGTTGTACTGCTATTTGTTCATGGTGGGCAGCAGCAGCTGTGCTGAGGCATGGCCAGAGGCCGGGATGTGTTTATGATCTCTTCGAAATCTCACATGAAGCTCAGACAGATCACCCAAACACATATACTGTACACACACACACACACTCCCTGACACACACACACACACACAGGTCTTGGCCTGCCCTGGCCCTGTACATTGCTAGGCTGTAGAGTAACAGTATACGTCTCTATAGCTCTCACTTCCTCCATGTTAGTGGGAGAGAGGGGAGAAGTGACTGTAATCACATCCTTGGATCTAAGGCTAATAGACAGCATGAGAGGATCTGGACCAGATGTGTTGGTTCCCGAGCTCCGAGTGCAGAGCAGAGCCAGGGTCAAGCACCTCTCTGTGGGGAGGTACCCAGTGAGAGTGGAGGTCAGTCCTCTGGAGGTGAGAGAGAGGCAGCTGACAGGCTCCCCTCCTGCCGTCCTGCATGCCTCAGTTCACGAGCTGCCCCCCGCCCCAACCCCCCGCCCCCCACCTCACCCCCCTGGCAGACCACGCCGACGGGGAGGGGGATCCTGGGCCCAGGAATGTTAATTGGGAAGATTGTTTTAATAAGACCCTCATTGCAGATGCTGAGAGAGTTGTGGGTGGTGGGGCTGCACGCTGCACACATGCACACACACACACACACACACACACGGAGAAGGGGTTTTGGATGGTCCATTTCAGCAAACAACTACATAGTAATCGATTGAACACACATGCACATAGTATTATTTGTGTGTGTGTGCGTGTGTGTGTTAACATCACAATGACTGTTGAGTACAGAGAGCCTTGCCCAGCAGGTTAGGTGAGGACAGCTGCCTTCTTCAGCTCCTGTACAGACAACATACAGATATAAAACACAAAGCCTTTCTTTGGCTTTTCCTTCAAGGTATTTGTTCACCTCCTCCCCCCCCGCTTAGTCGTTATGATTTTACAATGTGAAGCGCCCCGCGGCGTTTCTCTAGAATGGAACAGGAGATCCCATTGGCTCAGAGCTCACTCTCGGTTTGACCTCGGCCAATTCCTGATGAGCATACTATTCTGTGTCTGAGAGCAAGCCGGTAACCATAATACCTTGCTGGCTGTTTCCACAACAGGTAACACACACGCTCCATCTCCAAACAGCCTGATAATCACTCTCACATGAGGCACTGTAAATCCCTGTTTTCTTGGTGTTTTTGAACCATAAAATGTAAACGTGATAATCTCATGCAGATGTTTTTACCCTAGTTTTCACACTGGCGGGCCCTGCCTTCATTACTTTTATGAGAATAACATTCTCTCTGTTTGAGGGAGAAGGGAGTCTAGTTTGAGGAGGTTCTGCTGACGTTCCCGTCCAGAATTGGAGACAGTCTCTTTATTTTAGTCCCCCTCCACTCCAATCAAATAGGCACTGTTTATTGACATACGAGGTGCCAAGTCACTCACTCAGTCAGTCAGTCAGTCACATAAACCTGCCCCCCCTGCCCCCACCCCCCTCAACCCAACACCATCTCTCCCCTACCAACCTGACGAGAAGACTTATGACCATTTAAACAAACACAGCCACTCAATGGCCTCTCTGTTTGCAGGGCTGTGGGGCCAGGTTTATTTTACATTATGTGTGTCCGTGTGTGTGTGTGCGCGTGTTTGTTAAGCCGAGGTGTAGTAGATTTAGCAATCTGCCCTGGGCTCTCTCTAGCATCGGTGTCGCGTGGTGAGTTTTGGACATGCCTCTCAGAGGCACAGGAAGCCCTCAGGCCAAGGTGCCCACCTCGCAGGCACATCACACCAGCCGGCCTGGTCCCATAGCCAAGGACGTCTTCCTTTAGTGCTGGTACACCACAGTAGTGAGCTTCACGTGGTCTGGGGAGTGATGACGGCAGTCGGCAGCCATTTTCTTTCACTCGTTGACCAGTAGCCAATAACAGATGCGGTCATACCTGTTAAACTTTACTGTAACAATATTGACACATACACGTCTAATTACTGATAGAAACCTAATTTTTCCGGGGTCCCATGTTTACTCCTGCCTTGTATATTTACAAAGGGAGCTAGTTTGTTGTCCTATCTTCCATTGTTTAAATTGGCTAATTGGGTCATCCTGTCTCCTTTCTGATGACATCACTGCTCGGTCCGATCTCACGGTTGAGGTTGTGTCTCTTCTGGATGACCTCACAGTGCTCAGCGCAGGTGCAAACCCCGGGGACAAGCGGCCACTACACGCGGAAATATTTATGAACATCCTCGGGGGTCCCTGCGGTCAAAGGAACCCAAGCACCACTGCATACCTGGGACTCTGAAGGCTTTATGTAACACTGACATCTGAGACCGCATTGTTGTAGGAGTTCTGGGTTTGAATTCACAATCAAAGGGGAAAAGGACATCTTTGGCCCATAAATCATTGGAAGGACGCCTTATACAAGGCTTTGAAGAGACTTTAAGGACATATAATAGGCTGTGTCCCTTCTTACATGGATCTTTTCTCCTCTCTATGTTCGTGCTTTGTGTGTGTGTGTGTGTGTAGTCTACATAGCTGAAGCATACTGTAATGCCCTTAAGCCCAGAACCTTTACCCCTCACTTTGCACTTGTGGGCATACTCACTGGTGCCTCTGTGCTGGGCTGGGGGTGACCGTGTGGGCTTGGGGACGAGAGGGGGGGGGAGAGGAGTGAGGGCATGAGCTCAGAGCAGAGGAATGAGAGAGGGACTGGAAGAGAGGGAGTGGAAGCTGCCTTGTCCAATCTCATCTCCCTGGCTGCAGGGTCGAGAGGCTACACACACACACACACACACAGACACACACAGCCTTGAGAGCTGGAGGTCAACACATCACGCCTGGGAAGCTGTCTGTGATGAGAACTGTTTGGAGTGTGCAAGCTCAGATCAAGCCGAAAGCAAATGGAGAACCAGCTGCTGGAACGCAGAGAGGAAGAGAGAGAAGATAAAGGTGGAGTATAGCGATGTAGTGTGTGTGTGCTGGTCCTGTATGCATGGATAAAGGAACACAGGCCACTGAGCTGTTCCCTCCTATCAGGAGGTCCGATGGGGTATGGTGGACAGCTTGTGGCCCCTCCCCCTGGTCAAAGGAGCAAGGCAGTGGGGTTGCTGGAAGTAAATCAGAGGAAACATATTATAATTTGTTACACTGCACTCTCTAATGTTTATCAGTCATCAGCCTGTCTTTACTGACAGTGTTGAGGAGGCCCTGCAGAGAGAGGGAGAGAGAGAGGGAGAGAGAGAGAGAGAAAGAGGGAGAAAGGGAGAGAGAGAGAGACAGAGACAGAGAGAGAGAGACAGAGACAGAGACAGAGACAGAGACAGAGACAGAGACAGAGACAGACAGAGAGAGAGAGAGAGAGAGAGAGAGAGAGAGAGAGAGAGAGAGAGAGAGAGAGAGAGAGAGAGGCCAACTAGTCTGGGTCTTAAGCAGCTTGTGCAGCCATGCACATCTGGGAGTTATTAGGTATTTCATATTTTCTCCGTGTTTCCTCGTGCCGTGTGCTCCTCTCCAGAGCCCCGCTCCAGCTCTAATCCCCGGCAGCTTCCATACGGGCGGCCATGTTTGGCCAGTGACGGCCTCAGTCTGTGGCGCCCCACCGTCCAAATCAAGCTAATTTGTTCAGTTTATTAGGAGCACAGCTAAGCTCATAAAGGGCGGGACAGTCGGGGAAGAGAGGGGGGGCAGCACATTATAACACATTCACTTCCACAACTCCTCTATCCTCCCTTCCCTTTATGCATCTCCTTTGTACTGCCTTTTCTTCTTTATTTTTTTTGTATTGCTTTTTTGCTTCATTCCTTTTCTTCTTCTATTTCCTCTCCTGTGGTCAGTCCACTCCATATTGGTTCAAGAAAAAAACCCAAACCAGTCTGAACTACACAGTATCTCTCTTTCTTCTGCTCTCTCTCTTTAGGTTTGTTTTTGAAGGCTTTCTGACAGAATCTATTGAATCCCCAATGGCTCTTTTTTTAATACTCCTGAAGATTTCAGGGAAAGCTTACATTAATCCGTTTAATTTCCTCGGAACAAAGCTCATTTGATCATCCTCAGCTCAGCTTGGTGTGCCGCATCAAGTCTCCATTTTCATTAATGTTGGAGGAGCAGCACAAGAATCTCATTTTAATTTGACATTTCAGCATCTGTTTTCAATTTCCCCAGGAAAGAGGGAGTTTGTGGTGTGTGTGCGTTTGTGTGTGTGTGAGTGTGTGTGTGTGTGCGTGTGTGTGTGTGTGTGTGGGTGTGGACTCATGGCATGGGGGGGGAGATGAACCCTTGCGTTTTTGGAATCGAGAGTAGCAGAACCTTTTCTAGAAGGGAGGGTTCCCGAAGAAGAAATGCTGGGAGCTAATTGTGTTAGCCTTCGCTCTGCTCAGAGAGCTACTGTTGACCTGGAGAGTGATTTGTCAGACCTGTGGTGGAGGCAGGCTAGGCTAGGCCTTGTAGATAATGGCGGCTCGCTAGCGATGGGCTCATGTACTTGTCTCTGTATGCTGAGGCACTGCAGCCCCCTGGAGATGGATGATAGAGCATGTGCTTAGCCAGCTAGAAAGCCCCAACCACTGAGACATGTCACCCTGAACAAATGACGGATATCTTAATCCACAGCACAAGAATCTTGAACAGATTATCACAGCATAGTGGTGATGGCAGAAACAGATCCAATTCGATTTACGAGTATATTTACGAGGATATTTCCAACAATGTGTGGGACCTTATTCTCACCCCAGTATCCCATCATGCCCTGCAGCATAGCTGGGCTAAGCCAGGACAGACATGGACATGTCTTCACGCCCAAACCTTTATGAATGTGGCCCAGACCCACGTTATAAGACTGAGTTGTGAATCCCTCAATTTACACACACACATACACACACACACACAAAGACACGCACACCACAACACACACACACACAGTGTGGCCTCCCTCCCTGTTAATAGCTAAGGAAACATGATCTGGGCAGAGGACAGCTGCAGGCTCACAGGACAGACAGAGTGGCAGAGTTGGCCCATTATTCCAAACACACAAACACACATACACACACATACACACAGACACACACACTGACATTCCCACACAGTGGGTTTCTGCACAGATAGCCATACACAGACACAGTCATTCAAAAGCTCCCATGCTGAGGGGTGACAGGATGGAGGGATGCAGGGCCAGGAAGACAGCCTCCCCTGGCATGTCTCCGGATACCACTGGGCCTCTGGCGGAAATACTGGAGCTCTCCACCTCATTCATCTCTACTCCCCATCCGATATCTCTCTCTCTCTCACCTCTCCCAGATGTGATGGGTTATTTGCAGCGTGGTGTTCAGCTGTGTTTATGGAGAGAAGGTGTCGGGGAAATGGTGTACAGTGAGGCGGAAGGGAGAGGGAGCGAGCGATGGAGAGGTGGTCACTGTGGAGTGTTGCTGTAAACACTGGAGGATGCCAGCTCTACCCCAGGCCTTCCCCTGCACAACACAACACAATCTTCCTCTTCTCTGTTCCGTCATTCTCTCCATCCCCGGAGAGGTGAGTGCTTGCAAGCTCCGTGGTCAGTAAAGAGCCTTTTATTTTTGGTCTTCATACTAGTTTAAATACCATTGGCATTGTACCAGCTGCACTGGATTCCAATTGTTCTCTTCCAAAGCTTACTGTATGGAAATGAATGACTTACTTCCAGACTGAGCAGCCCGACAATAGTGTCAGTAGATCATTGGCCAGTGTGATGTGATGTAGCTACACAATGAGGGGTCAGAGCCGTTAATAGGGAGATAAGTCTGGAGAAGCCATTACTGCCCATCTCCTTGGGAAAGTCATTTCCTGGTGAGGGATAGGGTTTCCTGTCCACTCTCCTGGAGGCTGGGGGCTCTTAGAGGCTGGGGGGTCTCCTGGAGGCTGGGGGCTCTCCTGAAGGCTGGGGGCTCTTAGAGGCTGGGGGCTCTCCTGGAGGCTGGGGGCTCTTAGAGGCTGGGGGCTCTTAGAGGCTGGGGGGTCTCCTGGAGGCTGGGGGGTCTCCTGGAGGCTGGGGGCTCTCCTGGAGGCTGGGGGCTCTTAGAGGCTGGGGGCTCTCCTGGAGGCTGGGGGCTCTCCTAGAGGCTGGGGGCTCTCCTGGAGGCTGGGGGCTCTTAGAGGCTGGGGGCTCTCCTGGAGGCTGGGGGCTCTCCTGGAGGCTGGGAGCTCTCCTAGATGCTGGGGGCTCTCCTGAAGGCTGGGGCAAGGGCATCTCAGCTCGCCCATGGCCAATTAAGTGCTTAAAGGGTTTAGGCAGGAATGAGTATTCTGTCAGAAGCCCAGGTTCCTGGAGGGAGCCTGGCTTTGATCTGAGGTGGAGGTGCAGCGTGGTGACTTGGGGGCAGAGCTGGGGCGTGAGATGGGGGTGGGGGGCATGGAGGGGTCTGTTCATGTGCAGCAGACACACACACACACATATATATATATATATATATATATATCCAGACACACCGTCAAACAGTATACACACATGCTTTGTATCTGGGCTTCGTCGTTCACACACACACACTGAGTTCCTGCATACTTCAACTTGAAATCCAGCTTGAATTTCCTTCTCAGATTTACGAGGCCACGTTTTATTTCTGTTTTCCTACGTGTGTACAGAAACAGCGGAGCTGCAGAAGTGATTACTGCCGCTCGCCGTAGATATGGGAGGCTGTTTCTTTTTCATTACTTTCTCTGCCCTCGTAAATCTCCTCAGTTTATCTTGAGCAGCAGCGATGGTGGAGGCCTCAGCGCTGCTGCCCAACACTGTGACACTCTTAAGCTCCAGCTCCAGCTTCCTCCACCGCTGGGTGTCCACAGCCTCTGTAGAAGTCAGACCGGCATCACTCTGGGGGGGGGTGAGAGTGTCTCCTATAATGACTGTGTAGTGTCAGACAGCTGACTGGGGACGTGAAAGTGACATGTTCACAATGAGGAGGTGACGAGGAGGACGCGATGAAGAGTATGTCTGGAGGCGTGTACTGTGTGTGTGTGTGTGTGTGTCCGTGTGAGTGTCGCTCTGCAGGGTTGTTACGCTCCAGCGGTGAAGGCGGGTCAAAGCCATTCTTAGATGTGATGATGGACGTCTTGACGCTAGGTTGTCACCCCTGGATCAGTTGTGTTGGTGAGGCATGAAGGGCTGGTGGGTAGAGGTGTGGGGGTGAGTTGGGAGGTGTGTATGTGTGTGTGTGTGGAAGCGGGGGGGGGGGGGGGGGAACTGGGAGATGTGGTCTGGTGGGTAGTTCTGGTAGCTATACCCAATACACTTCACTGTGTAATCCACTGTCATTCCCTGTTAAGGTTTTCTGTTGATGGCTGTACCATGTTAACCCTCTCCTCCCCCTCTCCTCCCCTAGTTTTGCGTGATGACTTCAGACAGAACCCTGCTGATGTGATCGTGGCCGCGGGCGAGCCGGCCGTCCTGGAGTGCCAGCCACCTCGCGGACACCCTGAACCCAGCATCTCCTGGAAGAAAGACGCTGCCAACATCGACGACCGGGATGAAAGAATCACAGTAAGTATCTCTGAGTGTGTGTGTGTGTGTGTGTGTTTGTGTGTGTGTCCGTGCGGAGAGTGGGCAAAATAATTGATAACACCACCAATCCTGATGAAAAACACATAGACAACTTGTCTCGTGTAGGGCAGCAATTTCAGTGGTCCTTAATGACTGTGGGTTAGGATGAGGTCTGTTTCATCACTCAGCACCCACATTGATTAGCCTGTAGGGGAATAATTCCAGCCTGTAGATAGCTCTTCAGTGGAGAATGAGCTGACTGGAAACTCTGCAAACAAGCCTCTCTGTGTGATTTATACAACAGTTCAGCCCTACTGACCAATTCTACTGTTTTTATTAAGTGAGAGCAGAGTAGAGGCCCGGGTGCCGAGCTCTGAGCAGCAGTTTAGATCCCCCCTCTGTGCTCGCTTAAGGGCTGACCTTGATAAGCCAGGGCCTGGGGTGTCTCAGTTGAGCACATCTCTTCCCATCTGGTCATCTGTACGGAGCAGGAAACTGTCTGTTTGTGGTGTTTTCATCTTCCTGACCGCATGGATGCTTGAGGAGTGGAGTGGAGCGCTGGGAGAGGGAGTGAGTCAGCAAACAGCTAACTCGACGCACATCTGATTCATCTCTCCACATTGACAGCCATGCTATGTCTGTGGTCTTTAATGGGAAGCCACTGTGAACGGTTAACCTGTAAAGCTCTCAGCCAGACTAGCCCTTCACAGCGTGGTCACGGACTGACAAACAAATAAGTCCAGCTGTTTTTTTTTTTTTTTCACTCATTACAGTCAGATGGGAATGCATTTGTAATGACACTGACTTCCTGTCTGACCTGTTTGGAGTTTATTCCAGCGGATACGCTGGCTCTGTTTGTCTCATAGATTTCCCTCGGCCTGATTGTGAGAGAGAGAAGTGGGTCATACGCTACGTAAATGTCACTGGTGTGTGAGCGCAGTGTGAGGGCGCAGTGTGAGGGCGCAGTGTGGGGGCGCAGTGTGGGGGCGCAGTGTGAGGGCGCAGTGTGAGGGCGCAGTGTGCGGGCGCAGTGTGCGGGCGCAGTGTGAGGGCGCAGTGTGCGGGCGCAGTGTGCGGGCGCAGTGTGCGAGCGCAGTGTGCGAGCGCAGTGTGCGGGCGCAGTGTGCGGGCGCAGTGTGAGGGCGCAGTGTGAGGGCGCAGTGTGAGGGCGCAGTGTGTGAGCGCAGTGTGAGGGCGCAGTGTGAGGGCGCAGTGTGGGGGCGCAGTGTGAGGGCGCAGTGTGAGGGCGCAGTGTGGGGGCGCAGTGTGGGGGCGTAGTGTGAGGGCGCAGTGTGAGGGCGCAGTGTGGGGGCGCAGTGTGAGGGCGCAGTGTGCGGGCGCAGTGTGAGGGCGCAGTGCGCATATCCCTCCTCCGACCGCTACGCTGCTCCTGCTAGCTAGTGCTACCAGGGGAGAGGGAGAGACAGGTGCTGGTACCAGGGGAGAGGGAGAGACATGTGCTGGTACCAGGGGAGAGGGAGAGACATGTGCTGATACCAGGGGAGAGGGAGAGACAGGTGCTGGTACCAGGGGAGAGACAGCTCTACCTGGTCTACTTCACCAGTGTCATGGAAAGAAACAAGCACACAATCTAGTTGAAATGGATCTAATCAGGCCTGCCTCCCAGTGCTGCCAGCAGGCCCTGATGAGGCGGGGGGGTATTCACAACATTAGTCTCTGGGTTCACTATCATATATGTCCCGTGTGTGTGTGTGTTTGAGTCTCTAGCTGTGTTGGGACCTGCCATAGTTTGCCAGCAGAACAAAGCCTGCTCTCCCCTGTCATCAGGGCTTCTTTACACACCTGGCTTCCATCAGCCCTCCTTAACACACACACACACGCACACACACACACACACACACACTGCTCATCGTTGAGCAAAGGTGGTCAGAGTCTGCTGGGGTGTGCTACATGCTGCATGCTGAGGGTGAAAGGGGTTTCTCAGGGGTAGGTCTCTTTCAGGGGCTGTACTGTACGAGGAGGCCAGGCCTGCACTGGAGGGAGGGAGGGGGTGGGGTCTCTGAGCACGGAATGAGAGACATCCAACGCTCCATTGGTGAAAAACAGCTGAGCTCATCAAAGGACCCCACACACACACACACACACACACACACACACTCTGCTGTGTGTGGTTTGGGCCATGATCCCCATCCAGAGCAGGAACGTGTTGGAACGTGCTGTTTCCACCTAAACACCTGCGCTGAAGATTAGCTGGATGTGCTATGCTGGACAAGAGAGAGTGAAGGAGAGAAAGGAGGACTTGAAAGACTGGTGGAGTAGAGAGACAGAGAGAGAGACAGAGAGAGACAGAGAGAGAGAGAGAGAGAGAGAGAGAGAGAGAGAGAGAGAGGGAGAGGGAGAGGGAGAGGGAGAGGAAAATGACCATCTATTTTGAAGAAGTGTTTGTAAAAAGGTGCTGTTGGACCCAGTCGACTTTGAGTGTAAACCATGGTTGGTCTGTGAGGACTGTCATTCTCATTGGCACTAATGGTGGACATGGCAGTGCATTGTCTACCCAGCTTTTGTTTAGAAGTGGTGTGTGATTATGGTTCAGTAGAGTGCACCTCTGTGTGAATACCACAGCATGAGCTCAATGGGCGCTTGTGCTGTATCAGCCAAATGACACGAGACAAAAGGTCTAGAGCTATTTCTACTATAAGGCCACCATCTCTGCAGTGTATGTGTGTGTGTCTGTCTGTGCGTGTGTTTTGGAGAGGATATCCACAGATAGATGTTTCAGCGGCCACCCAGCTGTATGTTTGTGTGTGTGTGTGTGTGTGTGTGTGTGTGTGTGTGTGTGTGTGTGGGGGGGGTGGAGAGAGAGGTTCTTGGGGCCACTCCATAGAGCCCTGCTGTTCAGGCACTCCAGCTATGCCTGTGGAGAATGGGAAAGTGCCACATCCTCACAGAGAAGGGAGAACGGATGGAGTGGACAGGGCCTAAAGTGGATCCTCATGTCAGCCCCCCTTGGGACCCGTCCCCCCCTCTCCACTAGATGATATGACCTGACCTTGGGCCCTTTGTGAGTGTCACAGTATTTTAGCAGCTAAAGCCTTCCCCTCAAACAAACAGTAACATAATGACACTTCAAACCCCCTCCAACTCCACAGGGGGTCCTAGGGGCCAGCCGGACTGGGGCGGGGGCGTGATCTGCCCTCCTGGGGCCCTTCCCGGGGCCCCTAGTCCACTGCTCGGTGAACTCTCTTTACTCTGAATATTAAACAGGGGTCGAGAGGCCCCGAGAATGCCTCAGAAGCTTCCAGACTGTGTCCGGTGGGGTAAACAGTGTTCCTGGAGGACTCGATCACCTCCAGAGGGCCTCCGGGGCTGGGGGATGAGGAGTGATCAGTTGTGGCATGTGGACAGGCCTTTTCTAGCTTCTCCTCACCCCTCAACGCAGATGGGCTCTTAAATGGCACAGATGGGCCATGAAGTCACACAATGTTTCTGCACTCCCTCTGTACACACTCCCACTCCCAACCTGTCACCATCTTCCCAGACTACTATTGTTTTAGATAGTCGTGGTTGGACAGGATGTCGGGTCTATGTAAGGAGTTCGTGGTAGATTAACAGCGACCGGTCTCCTTGGTGACAGTGAGTTCTGCTTTCAGGTCAGTTACAGTGGAGTCATGGGGAGTTTTGACCAAGGTGAGTTAGATTCAGAGCGACGTTACCCAGCACCTCATAAAGTGAATACACATGTACAAGCGCTTGAGTGAAGTCAGCCTTTGACAAGCTGTACAGCAATATTGTGTGTGGTGCCCCTCTCTCAATCTACGAATGCACACACACACACACACACACACATACCTCAGTGGTTTGCTAATAAAGGGATCTGTTACATGGTTATAGGTGGGGGTCCTGTGCTTGTGGGCTGAGGTGTGTGTTTAAACCCTTAAGCCCCTCAGAGCTGGGAGATCAGTGGTGTACCCTGCCTTTGTGTGTCCCTGCTCTGACTGGCAGGACTGTCAACCGAGAGAGGGGCAGGGCCTGACCGAGGGGCGGGGCCTGACAGGGGCCTGCCTGAGAACAAAGCAGATCCTCTGGCTTGTAATCAAAGCCCTGGGAAATAGCAGCAATCGCATTCACCTGGGCGGACAACATACACTCACCTTGTAGGGCGTGTGCGCTTGCCTGTGTCTGTGTGTCCGCGTGTGTCTGTGTGTGTGTGTGTGTGGGGGTGTGTGTGTGAGAATATCTCCACATTTCTGAGGTACACCTCTTCAGTAGAATCGTACAGTAGTCTGGAAAGCTCCGCTCAGTAATGGCTCCTCTCCGTAGAGGACAGAGCAGCATTGATGTTGTGGCTGCAGTAATGGCTCCTTCAGAGGACAGTTATGGCTTCTGGCTGCAAGTCCTCAGGTGCTCCCTCAGGGGCCTGTGGCTTTGGAGGCTGAGGCAAGTGATTTTTGGCTTGGGCTGCCCGAGGTATGCCTGACTGATAAAGTGATAGAAACCACAAGTGGGAACAGCAGGGAGACCATTAACTAAAGTCTGTGCTGTAGGCTATGCCACAGTTCTTCTGCGTATTTCCATGAACGTTCCTGTTAGCGAGCTCACAGGCATTGTAGTGAGGGTTTGTTATACGTAGGGTTGAGATGTCTAGTGCCTGTTTGTTTAGAACTGTAATGGATTTTCTTTCGCCATGGTTTTGGAAGGGTGTTTTTGTGTGAGTGGGCTGTCGGTTTCTGTCGGTTGGCAGTTCCCCGGTGACCGAGTATTTCTCCTGGCTTCACCTCTCACCCTCTGACCTCTTCTGACCTCCTCCTCTTTCCCTCAGATCCGAGGAGGGAAGCTGATGATCACCAACGCCAGGAAGAGTGATGCTGGGAAATATGTGTGTGTAGGCACCAACATGGTGGGCGAGCGAGAGAGTGAGATAGCTGAACTCACTGTGCTCGGTAAGTAACCCTCTCTCTCCCATCCCCTCTCTCTCCCTATCCCGTTCCATATCTCTGTCTCTCTCGTGGGAAACAGAGATCACGTGTTGCGTGTGGAGGGAACGTCCTCGGAGATTAACTGGTGTCACTGACCCTCCAGGAGAAGTGTGGTGTAGGCTTCGGTCTCACAGTTTAGCAGGGACACCCTGCTGGTTCCCCCTCTGACCCACCCAGCTCATCCCAGCTCCTCCAACCAGCTGGGCCCTGTTTCACCATCCCTGACCCCTGACCCCCATCCCAGCTCTCCAGCGTCTCCGTATCGACTCTCTCCAGACAGATGAACTTATGAACATCTCCTCCACTTCCTTTACTTCCTGTCCCTGCAGACCTCTTATCATCCTTGCCAATGGGAACGCTGCCAAGCATTCTCTTCCTTTCACAGAAGATTATCATTATGCATGCCGAAATACAGAAACACCACAGAGCTGCGCTTCAAAAGCCGGCTTCCGTCCTGCCATTGGTCTGTTCTGAACCAATGGCAGAGTCCACATCTCAACTCCGAGTCTCCACAGACGTCTCTGTTGACTGAGGTGGCTCAGGGCCTGTTCCTACAGAGCAGGGCCGGAGTGCTGCTGTGAGGGAGGTCAAACCACAAAGCTGTGAGTTTCTGAGCCCGGGGACATATCAGCAAATAAACAGGGAAGGAGAGAGAGATTAAAGGTATTAGGAAATCTGCTAAGTGTTCCCTGTGGAGCGCCCGTGTTCTGTTGTGTTTCTGCTTAGGGGATTGTAGGCTTGGAGAGGGAGCTGGGTCGGAGGGAACGAGGTTAGCTAGATGGCTATCTCCTTTCATTTCATGGGGTTATTCCAATAGCAAGGCGAGGGAATGGAGCCTCATTGCAGTCTTTTATAGGACTCTTGGATAGGACAGACCCGGAGCTATAAAAAGGAGCTGGGATGGCTTTAACATACTCATAATGTTAGCATGGTCTCTCTGGCCTGCAGGCATGAGCACTGGTCAGAGTCAGGTCGAAACACTCGCTCAAGCACAACGCCGTATCATGTTCTGGCACTACAGGGACACTGGAGAACGTTAACTTTAAGAGTGTGTTTTTGTGTGTGTGTGTTTGTGTGTGTGTAACAGAGCGTCCTAGCTTTGTGCGTCGCCCAGGCAGCCAGGTGGTTCTGGTGGACCAGAGCGTGGAGTTCAGGTGTGAGGCCCGGGGTGACCCAGTTCCCACGGTGCGCTGGAGGAAGGAGGACGGGGACCTGCCCAAAGGAAGGTGTGACTCATCGCCTGGCTCTCATAACAACCTGGATTTGACTTCAGTGTGTGTGCGTGTGTGCGCCCGTGGTTGGGTGTGTGTTGGTGTGATCTGTGTTGACTTGAACGCGTCTCGATTCAGATACGAGATCCGCGAGGACCACACCCTGAAGATCCGGCGGCTGGTCTCGGCTGACGTGGGCTCCTACACCTGTGTGGCGGAGAACATGGTGGGCAAGGCCGAGGCTTCCGCCACGCTCACCGTCCACGGTAAGACCCGCCACATGGCTCATGTACAGGCATACTCATGCACCTGGGAGCTGTTAGTGGGAAAATGGATGAAAAAACGGCCTTTTCTATCTTTGCCAATTCCTGTAATGTGAATTATATTGATTTTGAACCATTATGTTTCAGCAGGTCTGGTGTTCTAGAGTGCTAAACCACTGCAATCCCATTTTTACACGCTCAAAGGCGCATCAAATTAAACAATTTTCTCTCAATTAACCAATTGATTTCTAATAAAAGAAGAAAAATCCATAGAATCTGTAACATTTCACCCCAGGGGGCTCAATAGCGTGTGATCGATTTCAGTAGTTGTGAGTGCAGTTTCTCCAGAGACTTGATGAAAAAGGCTGTTTATCATGTACTAGGTACTAACCTCTGGATCATGTACTAGGTACTAACCTCTGGATCATGTACTAGGTACTAACCTCTGGATCATGTACTAGGTACTAAACTCTGGATCATGTACTAGGTACTAGGCTGTGTATCATGTCTATGGAGATAATCTCCCCTGGTTCTCCTCCAGTCAACATCCTATTAACACAGGCAGTCGCAGAGCGTAAACATGTAGAAAGCAGTCATTCAGCTGGACTGGGGGTCGGGACCCCCCTGAGAGCCAGGGAACACAGGGGCCATTTAACACCCAGCTAATGGGAGGGGGGGGGGGTCTCCATGCTCCAGAGATGTGGAGGAGGGGGGGCAGGGGTTTCAATGCACAAGGGTGGAGAGGGGTGGGGGTGGCGGCAGGGCACTGGAGCAGAACGGGATGGGAATTGGGTCTGGGGGAGGTGGGGTAGAGGGGGAGGAGTGGGTAGGGGTGTCTGTGGTGAGGTCGGTAGTGTAAGGACTACTCCCAGCGGTCTGGGGGAGCCATGAAGAAACGGGACATTTCAATCTCCAGCCTCACCCCTCCAGTGGCCCATGGCCCTTACCCAGACTGCTCATCTGCACACTGCTGCCTGTGGAGTTATTATGTCTTCAAGCAGCTAGCGATTTGTGGTTGGCTTTGAGGATCATGATTGGACCCAGCAGTCAATAACCTCATCTATGCGTCCACCCGTCTCTCTCTCTCCCTGCCACTCTGAAGAGAGCCTGGTTAATCGAAGGGAACAGTATTGACATGTTGGTTCAATAAGTTTCTCCCATGATTTTCAATGAGTCCATAGAGGTGACTGTATCTAGACAGCTTCTTTCAAGATTGCAGGAGGGCTAGGGTGAGGCCATGGAGAGGGCTAGGGTGAGGCCAGGGAGAGGGCTAGGGTGAGGCCAGGGAGAGGGCTAGGGTGAGGCCAGGGAGAGGGCTAGGGTGAGGCTAGGGTGAGGCCAGGGAGAGGGCTAGGGTGAGGCCAGGGAGGAGGCTAGGGTGAGGCCAGAGAGAGGGCTAGGGTGAGGCCAGAGAGAGGGCTAGGGTGAGGCCAGAGAGAGGGCTAGGGTGAGGCCAGGGAGAGGGCTAGGGTGAGGCCAGGGAGAGGGCTAGAGTGAGGCCAGAGAGAGGGCTAGGGTGAGGCCAGAGAGAGGGCTAGAGTGAGGCCAGGGAGAGGGCTAGGGTGAGGCCAGGGAGAGGGCTAGGGTGAGGCCAGGGAGAGGGCTAGGGTGAGGCCAGGGAGAGGGCTAGGGTGAGGCCAGGGAGAGGGCTAGGGTGAGGCCAGGGCGAGTAGAACGCCAGGCAGTGGGTTATGAAGAGGCCAGGGGGGAGGCCAGAGAGAGCCCAGACACTGTGGAGAGTGACTAATTAAAGACAAGCAAGCCACAGTCCCGCACCAGGAAATGACACAGCTCTAATTCTAGCTGCAGGACAATGACAGGAGAGGAGCTGTGAATGCACAGGCCTGAGTAGGAGGGGCGACGGGAAAGAAGACCTCAGGAAAAATCTTAAGAAAGAAATCGAAAGGCAGAATGGAGATTGAGAGATAAGATACAGAGAGAGAGAGAGAGAGAGAGAGAGAGAGAGAGAGAGAAAGAGAGAGAGATAAAGGGAGGGGAAAAGAGGGAAAAAGTGGAGAGAGACAATCAGATAAAGTCGTGTTTGTCCTATATTTGATGGCTGGCACATGAAACGACTGATCCGTCCATGGTGTCATCACATGGGGAGTTCTCCCAGCAGTCAGACCCCAGCAGGGAGACAGGAGCTGAGGAGAGATTCAATCAGACGTAACATGGTTCCTCTCCTCTCCTTCCTCAGCCCTGGCTACAGGCAGGATGTGGTTGTGCAATATTGCTTATACAGCGGCTGAATGTCTGATGTAATTGCCGTGGTACTCAGTGTTTCTGAGAGTTTTACACTGAGTTTTACAGAGCTAGATCACATGTCCCTGTGTTCAAGGCCTGAGTGGAATTAATGTAAATACTTCTTGAAGCCCGTGTTCTGCCAAAACCTCTGACGTGATGAGTTTCTGTTCATAGGAACTGTGTCTTAGCACACAGTGTCTTAGCACACAGTTCAGTTCCCACAGGGATAGTTATGCAATTTGTTATGTATTTCATGGGTTCACAGAATCGGAATTCTTCTAGTTGTGCTCTAGTATAGTCCTGCCACAGTTGTCCCTTATTTCAAAGACGTGAAAGGGTTAGTTTCTTGGGGGTGTTGGGTTGTGCATAGACAGACAGTGTTCCTACACCTCCCATGCCTAGTCTTCAGTGAACAATGTCCACATTGTGCCATGGCGTCCAAAGCTGTTTTTCTTTCTCTCTCGTTACTAACTTAATCAGTGAATTATTGTTTTACACACGTGTTTGGCTGTCCCCGACACCTCCTCTGCACTTATAAACACGTCAAGTCAAATGTTTCATTATTGACGTAAGACGCCTATAACTTGCCAGGTCATGGGTAGATTTATGATTTAATTGTAGAAAAGATTCATCAAAGCCAGATGAGAACATTAAGGGCTAGACCCTACTTACTGGAGGGTTTGTCTAGATGTATTTCGGATTAAGACATCATGGTTGGTTAAGGATTGTTATGCATGTTTTGTTAAGTAAACCACACCCAAGAATATTCATCATATCTTTGTCTGTGGTTGAGTATATTATTTCTAAACTTATTAGAAAGATCCTTTGGGAAACCTTAGTTTTTTCTCCCAGTTAGTAATTTTGCCATTACTGATGATTTATATATGGAAAAGACTTCAATGGAAGCCTGTCCCTAAAGCAGAAAAACGAATAGTGCGAGTAAGTAAGGTGCTGGAGGGAGAGAGTCTGGAGCCAGAACAGGAAGCCAGTGATTCAAATGTCGTTTACACTCTCCCACAGGTCTTCACTCAGGCCCATACCTTATTAAGATAATCACTATTCTTTTGTGCTGATGAGCAGGTATGATTTGAGACTCCAAAACCATTAGACAGCTCTACAGCACAGCCCCGTCAGTACAGCACCACGATAGTGTATTGTACGTTTGAGCAGGTAGTCACACACACACAAACACACACACCACCACGCTCCCAACGGGAGCTCACAGTAATTGCTCTAAAGCCCCAGCATGTCTACGGCAGGGCAGATATGTGGCACTGCGACCCGCAGTCCTGCCTAAATCCCTGTCCATGAACCCTGTGGTGGTGCCTGGCACACAGCCTGCCCCTGGTGGGCTGGAGGCTGCATTCAGCCGTGGGTGGTGCTGTCTCCCTCTGATCAGCCCCCAGACACAGCCCCACCCTCCCTCCCCCAGGACTGCTATCACAAGCCCCACAGCGTGGTGACCCAGGCTGGTCATAGACTCACCTCACCGTCTGCATCCTCCACAGTGTTCACCGCAGCGTGGGAGAGGTAGAGTTACCTAATTAAAGACTTAGACACACATGAGTGGATGTGTGTGTGTAGAGTGTGTGTGTGTGTGTGTGTGAGAGTGTGTTAAGGATCAGTAATCTCTACTGTTGGTTGGACACAGACTGACTCTTCCATTGCAGCCTTTGAAGTGAGCCTTATCTGCATTTTAAAGCCGTAGGGTAGGTGGTGGGGGCAGGGTGTTAGGGGGGGGTGTTAGGGAGGTTGGGGGGGGCGGGGTCATTACTCTGACTGACAGCGTTTATGTTTCCGTGGGAGCCGTCGAGGCAGGCAGATTAGATAAGGGGAGCGATTGGCTGGTGGAGATTTACTGCCGGAGAGTGACAGTTAACATTCACCTTGTGTTTTTACGATCCGTCGTACACATGCGAGGCTGGGGGTGGGGGGGGGGGGGGGGGGGGGGGGGTTGTGGGGGGGGGGGGGACCGAGAAGGTGCTGCTCCGCAGGGTATTCCAAGAGCCATTAGAGAGATCGTCTATCTCTCTCCTCTGTGTCTAGTAACACCTGCTCAACCAGGCAGAAAGGTTTTCCGATAGAGTATTCGTCTCATCTGTCTTCTTTCAATGAACATCATGATTGCAACAGATTTCTTTTTTAGTTTTTTAAGGTGTGTTGCGTTTTTAATGTGAGCTTTGATGAAGATGATTATGCAGCCTGTTTTGAGTCTCTGAATACATCCCTGAGTATGTGTATGGAGGTGGAGCTGTGAGATGTCCTAGTAGCGTGGCGTCTTTTGAACAGGTGTTTGGAGATGTTAAGAGAGAGTCCCTCAGGCCTAGACTGAGGGGGTTCATTCTATATTCTACATTAACCTTATTATTTTTACCCATAAACAACACATTGCCTTCCTTATCTCTCCTCTGTCTGTTTGCTTATTTGTCATGGTGTGGTTGATCAATTATTTATTTATTCATTCGACTGCCTTTTGTGTCTTTTTTGTTTCTTTTCAGTCGTGTCTGGTAAGTTGAAATGTCACCTGTCACCTATTCACCGCCTTGCCAGAGACAGGAAGCTGTCACCACCCCCCCTCCATCCTCCTCCCATCACCTCTCCACCCACCAACCAGCACTCATGTTTCTGTTGTCACGGGCAACAGTGGCTACAGGACATTAAGGGGGTAAACAGTGTGCCTGAGCATTCAAGGTAAAATCAGACCATTCTATAATCCCCCCCCCCTCCCTCCCTGTTCTGCAGCACCAAATATCTGATCTTATCCGTGGACACATTCTGTCTGTATGTGGACTGGCAGGTTGCAGATTGCTTTTCTGTATGTATTACTGAGGGCCATGTTGAGCCACTGGGGGGTGGAGGGGTATAGGGAGACTGTGGTTGCTGTGGTAGCTGTCCTCAGTGTTGACGGTGCACCTGGCCTGTCTACAGGTCCTTCCAGCCACACCTGTTAGCAGAGCCAGACCCTGGCTCAGCCCAGCCCAGAGGGTGACATTGGGCTGTGACACTGCATTAGAGCTGAGATGGAGTTTGTCATTAAGATGCATGGCCCCCGCCTCCCTGGCCCAGTCCCACCCCAGACTGTCAGCCAGGACAGATGGCTATAATTTATCCCCAATTTCCATGTAAATGTTATTGGTCCATGCCCTTGTCCATGTAAATGAAGGGGTGGGGTCAGCCCTTGTTTTCTCTAGTCATTACATATCTGCTGGGATATATACTCCCACACCTGCATTATGGATCCTGTTGACTGGCTGTTTAATCTCCTGTCCACCGCATCAGCAACTTCCAGAGTCAGCGGAGACACAGCTTGAATCCAGAGCAGAAGATCATTTGAATATGGACCCCTCATAGCTGTCACATTCAGATGCCGTTGTTTTACTTTCGCCTAATCGGAGCAGACTTTAAATTGTCACCATGGGAGATCAATGATATGATGATGGGATGTTGTGCCCGTGTCAGCGTTGTAACCACCGTCCTGCCCCTTGTCCTCCAGTGCCCCCCTGCCTTCGTTGTGCGACCCAGGAACCAGGTGGTGGGGGTGGGCCGGACCGTCACCTTCCAGTGTGAGGCCACGGGGAACCCCCAGCCTGCCATCTTCTGGCAGAGGGAGGGCAGCCAGGTGAGTGTGAGCACGGAGACCCTGCTTCCTGTCACATCTGCAACACAGCGTGTGCCGTAAATATGCAACCCTGAGTTGGTCTTCTTCATCTTTCCTGCTCAACTTGTCTCCATGACCGTACCAGTACCTGACAGTACCTCTCTCCTCTAACCCTTCTCCTCGACTGTCCTCTCCCTCCTCTCCCTCCTCTCCCTCCTCTCTCTCCTCTCCCTCCTCTCCTCCTCTCCTCACGGCTCTGTCCTCTCCCTCCTCTCCCTCCTCTCCCTCCTCTCCCTCCTCTCCCTCCTCTCCCTCCTCTCCCTCCTCTCCCTCCTCTCCTCACGGCTCTGTCCTCTCCCTCCTCTCCCTCCTCTCCCTCCTCTCCTCACGGCTCTCCCTCCTCTCCCTCCTCTCCTCACGCCTCTGTCCTCTCCCTCCTCTCCCTCCTCTCCCTCCTCTCCCTCCTCTCCTCCTCTCCTCACGGCTCTGTCCTCTCCCTCCTCTCCCTCCTCTCCCTCCTCTCCCTCCTCTCCTCACGGCTCTGTCCTCTCCCTCCTCTCCCTCCTCTCCCTCCTCTCCCTCCTCTCCTCACGGGTCTGTCCTTTCCCTCCTCCAGAACCTGCTGTTCTCCTACCAGCCCCCGCAGCCTTCTAGCCGGGTGTCCGTGTCCCAAACTGGAGATCTGACCATCACAGACGCCGAGCGCTCAGACGTGGGCTACTACAGCTGTCAGGCCATCAACATCGCTGGCAGTGTCATTACCAAGGCCCTATTGGAGGTCACAGATGGTGAGTGGCAGCCCACACAGCCAATCACAGGGGCGGGAATCGAATGCTGTCGTTTTTCCCTGGCTCTACTGGATCAGGCTAAATAAACCATATGCTGTGGTAGTGAGCTGTAGACTGTTTAAAGTTATAATGTGTGTTCTGTGGTCTGTTGGGTTTGGTGTTGACTGTTCTGGGCTCGGTTAGTTTGGCCTGCTCTGTGTGCTCCCGCCAAAGGCAGACTGTCTGGAGCCTCCCTGGGTCTTGGGCCTCTATGCCAGCCTCCAGAACTGGGACTGAAGCCTCTTAACCAGCCTCTGGGTCTGGGGCCTCTCCTCCGCCTCCCTGGTCTGGATCTGGAGTGCCATTCAGCCTCCCTGCCGTCTACTGTCTTCATCAGGAGTCGCCATAGACATACCACTCGGCTGTTCTGGCCTGTTCCTGAAGTCTTTGTGGTGTGGTGTGGTGTGGTCGGGACCCTGTCATTAGTCCTACCGTTAACACAGCTCACCAGGGCCTCATGCCAACTGTTTCCATAGAGACGCCGGCGACTATTATTTTGTCTCACTTAGATCCAGTCCTCTTTCACCAAATATCTCTCCTTCTGTTCAGCTCGTCCCACTCGCTCTGTGGTTGGGCCTTCTCTCTCTCCCTCTCTCTCTCTCTCTCTCTCTCTCTCTCTCTCTCTCTCTCTCTCTCTCTCTCTCTCTCTCTCTCACCCTCTCTCTCTCTCTCTCTCTCTTTTCTTTCTTTCTCTCTCTGGTTCTCTGTGTTTCTGCCAGCCAGGCAGCCATGCAGGAGGAGATAATAATAACAGTTATTAAAGAGAGCAGGCTGCTCGCAGGCCCCCGCAGGCAGATCTGGTAATTACAGGTCACCATGGCGATGTTTTAGTAATTACACCACCACCGAAGCAGAGATGCAGTCTTCTGTGGGTAATACCACACATCTGTGTATCTCTGGGTGATGCCCTCTCTGTTGTTCCATACAATGCACTAGTTTGGCTCCATTCATCTTATTTCGTCTTGTTGAGTTCTAACACGTCAGTAAATCTCTCAAGCAGGCCGCATTGGTTATCAATATTGGTATTAATAGTAGTGATAAAAGCCATGCTAGGTCATCTGTGGTAGCCTGGATTCTCTGTAGACATAAAGGAGAGCGAAAAGGTGATTGAGTGTTTAATGAAATGTGTTTCAGGATTCAGGATTTTCTTTGGGGGGGGTCGGGGGGGGGGGGGGTGGATATTGTAACATCCCCATTTTAATTACATTGCTATCATGGCTATGCACCCCCTCACCCCCCCACACCTTTTTTATGTTTCGTGGTGGGGGGAGGAGGGGGGAGGGGTGTTCATTTCGGTCTGGCCAGAAGACTAGAGCTGGAGGATCATTTTAATTACACCACGTTTGTTTGGCAGAGGTCAACTCCTGCTAGGGAGTGATTATAAAATTGCTCCCAGTTGTGGAAATTGGATTTCATTCTGTTTCTCCTCTCGCCTCACACTCATCAGATACGAGCACAGCTATGTTCTGTTGTCAGCTTCTCCCCACGGTTATTCCTTTAACACCCTCCACCTTCCCACTCCACTCGTCTCTCTCTTGTTTTTATTCCTCCTCCACACCTCATTCTCCCAGGCTCCTTCTGGTACTCAGTAAAGTAAATGTTCTTCCCTCTCTTCAGAGTTGTGAACTCTCTTGTCTTCGCAGTTGTGTCGGACCGCCCACCGCCTGTGGTCCGCCAGGGTCCAACCAATCAGACGGTGTCTGTTGACGGTACGGTGGTGCTGAGCTGTGTGGCCTCGGGAAGCCCCGCCCCCACCATCCTGTGGAGGAAGGACGGCGTGCTGGTCTCCACCCATGACTCCAGAGTCAAACAGCTGGACACTGGGGCACTGCAGATCCGCTATGCCAAGGTACAAAGCACACACACACACAGGCCAGCCCCTTCATAGGATGTAGTGTTCTTTCTACAAAGGTAAGAAAGAAGAAGAATTAACTTGAGCTGGCCTGTGGAGTGATCGTATTTTCGTCGTTTTATTTTTCCAGTATCCATGTTTAAACTGTGTTTATTTCCATGTGTCAGAACTAGAAGCAAAGGCGTATAGAGAAATAGCACTGTAGAGCAAATGAATCTACTTTGTAGTGTTAGTGTGTGTGGGCCTTTAAAGCCTTTGCAAATTGACGTCTTTATATATTTACGCTTTCAATCAAGGACCTCTGTTAGCCCAGCTTTAGTAACTCATCATCCAGGTCAGCTTCAAAGCTGTCCAGATCCCCTCTCTCTCTGAGGCAGCCAGGCCGTCTCCCAGCGCTCTGGTAAATAAAGCATGTGTTCCGAGCCCAGCCCTCAACAGACCTGCCACTCAGCTGTCTGCCGTTTGAAGTGGAGGCTGTGAAGTCCGCCACACTCGGCTAACTGTCACTCAACGCGGGGCAGACACTGTGACGGCGGAGGATGAACACACTGCGAGAGGGGGGGGGGAGGCTTCCTCCAGATTGAGGCATAGAGGAGGGTCACAGTTCACGTCAAACCCGTTGGTAGGCTTGCGGCGCGGTGACAAGGCTGCGCTGTGATTGGACGGCCGCAGCGAGAGCAGGCAGACGCAGGGATGTGATTCGGCCTCGCGTCCTCAGTTCCCTCCACATTCATGTGCTTGTCATTGCCGTCTGCTAAGATTTTAATGAATATTATTTTGACACGAGGGGTCCTTTTCTCATTAAAATAACTTTAATGTTGTTATCATGATTAAGTTTTCATATCATTTCTGACTGGCTGGCTGTCTGAGCTGTCAGTTTGAAACTTGTCACACCCTACCTTGAGGGCGGTTGGCTGAACACACACTAGCGCATGCATTCGCACACACGGTCTCACACACGAAAACACACAACTACACACTCACCGTCTCCAGATTGTCCTCACATCTGTTGTGAAAGAAGTCTTCTCTTCCCCTTGTCAGGAGGGTATGGAGGAGGGGAGAACAGGGAAAGGTCTCTCATTAGTCTCCAACTCTATTCCATTTGACTGGTAGAACTGTCCCACTTGGCCCCCCAGCTGGTGGTTCCTAGTGTGCAGAGTGAAGCGTGATGGAGGGATTACCAGGAGAAGATAGCTGGCTGCTGTAGGCGTCAGCAGCATGACAATGAGCACTGAAGGAGGGGGGCAGAGAAGGATAAAGAGAGAGAGAGAGAGAGAGAGAGAGAGAGAGAGAGAGAGAGAGAGAGAGAGAGAGAGAGAGAGAGAGAGAGAGGGGGGGGGGGGGGGAGAAAGTAGATATGAGAGTAGCGGAAAGCTTCAAAATCTTTAGTTTGGAAGGAGTTTCAATATGTTTTCTGACGGCAGACGTTCCGAACACCCTACAGATGAGTAATCCAGTAACCCTGTTCCCTTCTTCACCTCTTGTCTCTCCCCTGCCTCAGCTTGGGGACACGGGCATGTACACCTGCATTGCCTCCACCCCCAGTGGGGAGGCCTCCTGGAAGGCCTACCTGGAGGTGCAAGGTAAGCTCCTGGGACTTATCTGAGGCAGACAGAAATAAGATTGAAATTGAAGTACTGTTCGCTCTGTAATTGCGTTTTAAGGTGGCTGGTCACAATCTTACCTTACCCAAGAGGGCATGTGTGCTGCCGTTTGATTGTGCGTCAGAGAGCGAGCGCGTGTGTGTGTATGCGGGAGAGAGAAACCGTGTGTGCAAGGAGAGGCGGAAACGATGCATGCCTGGCTTTGCTGATAAAGTAATACTTGGATGAAAGTTCCTTAACGTCACGCCTCTCCTCCTTCTCCGTCCTCATGTTCAGAGTTTGGCGTTCCAGTCCAGCCAGCTCGACCCACCGACCCCAACCTCATCCCCAGCGCCCCCTCCCGGCCCGAGGTCACCGACGTCACCCGCACCTCCGTCACCCTGTCCTGGAAGCCTAACCTCAACACCGGGGCCACGCCCACATCCTACATCATCGAGGCCTTCAGGTGAGACCAGGGAATCCCTCAACCCAGTGGGACAAAACGTCCAGTGAAACCTGGAGCCACGCTGTCCCCTCTTCCCAGACGGGGCTATGCCGATGCTAACCTACCCTGCTGTCTCTCCTCCCTAGCCACGCGTCAGGTAGCAGCTGGCAGACCCTGGCAGAGCACGTGAAGACCGAGTCCTACGTCCTGAAGGGCTTGAAGCCCAGCGCCGTCTACCTCTTCCTGGTCAGGGCGGCCAACGCCTACGGCCTCAGTGAGCCCAGCCCCATCACGGACGCCATCAAAACACAAGGTGCTGTCTCCTGTCTACCACCGAGAGCCCCGGGCCTGCTGCTTAGGCCAGGATGGACTTCTCCTGTCATCATAAGTGTTCATGTGTAATGGTTTGTGTGTGTGTGTGTGTGTGTGTGTAGATATCCCCCCCACCAGCCAGGGCGTGGACCACCGTCAGATCCAGAGGGAGCTGGGGGAGGTGGTGCTCCACCTTCACAACCCCACCATCCTGTCCTCCTCCTCCATCAGGGTGCAGTGGACGGTCAGTAACCCCCCCCCCCCCCCCCCCATCCGCCTTACTCTGCTTTACTCTACCCGGCAACAGGGCCACCGTATAACCACTAATAAATGACCTATGAAAATGACCCAGGAGTATATGTCCAGGACCGTGTTCAGGATGTTTAGCAGCGGCAGTCCACAGTACACGGTAGATAATCACCGATGCATAGTTTGTATAGCTGGTACCTCCATGGGGAGAGGGAATGTAGCCAGCCCTGCAGCGCCTAGCCAGCCACGGTCCATTTGTCTGACCACTCTGCTGCACTAATGTGCTAACGTCCTACAGAGGACAGACAGACAGTGTGGATGGAGAGACAGAGAGAGAGAGAGAGAGAGAGATGAAGAGAGAGAGACGAAGAGAGAGACAGGCTCGCAGACTAAGAGGGGAAGCATCAGTCTGGAATGATGTCAAAGTTCTCTAAGCGTCCATCTGGCATGGATCATCAGGCCAGCTGGCCACAACAGAACCAACACAAGCCCCGGCCCTCAGTGGTCAGCTAGCTACAGCCCCACCCACCGCTGCAGTCCTCGGGCCCAGCTCTGGCTGCCGCCATACGACACCCAGCAGCAGTGGGTAGAAACACAGCCAGTCGGTGCCCTCCCTGAGTGAAAACACTTGACTGCTGTTAAAATAATACAAGTGAGGAGAAAGAGGCGGCCAAGTGGGGCTCTCAAGGCAAAATGATTCGCAGATGTGGGGAGGAGAGGGGGAGGAAGAAGAGGAGGAGGAGGAGGAGGATGATCGTAGAGGAGGTGGTGGCAGGGGGAGAGGAGGAAGAGGGGAGGAGAAAGAAGAAGGGAGAGGAGGAGGAGGAGAGCAGGGAGGAGAAAGACATGGAGTAGTGCTACGGGGAGCCCAGAGATGATAGAGGTTAAATTAGCTGATGGAGGTGGATTTTACACTCTGTTTACACTTCTTAACCACAGAGCATCATGGGAAGGAAAGTGTGACGTTGGAGGACCACTCTGTGCTCGGGTCTGAGCTGACTGAGACAGCAAGACTGACACGGCCCTGCCAGGATGCAGCACGGCTGCTCAGTGGCCAGGTCCCACTGGAATGTTCCGTTGAAGAGCAAGCAGAAACGTCATTTTACAAGTGGTGACGGAGAGCCCATGGGTGTGTCAACACACGGTTTCTCCTGTGCTAGTGGGGTACAGTCTTCTCCATGCCAGAACCTTCTGTTGTGTTCTGTTAAAACACTAGCCCCGCTCAGCCTAATGAAGGCCACCAGAGCTGACTACAGACTTTATTGAGTGAGGATGAAGAAAATCATTAAAACCCTTTACAAGCCTGCGCTGCCTTCCTCTGGGATTGTTAGCGATAGACCTGCACTGTGCGTGATAGAACGTGCAGGGACCTTTGGGTTGATGGTTCAGAAGGATCCGTGCTTCGAAAGGTTCCATCTCGATTCTCTCTCTGTTTAAGGGTGAGGAAGGGGTGAGGAGGGTTGGGGAGAATGTGGTGAGGGAGGGAGGGAGGGAGCGCTGTCCCCCAGCCTTCTCTAACCAGCAGCAGACTCCCAGAACCCTCCAGCTGATGACCTCATCCTGCGGTGTGTCACAGATCGCTGCAGCTCCAGTGTGTCTCCACTGGCTGGTGGAGGAGAGGAATAGGGATAGAAGGACAGACACGTAGATGGATGAGTCAGCACCCCATTAGACACTGGCCCATCTGTGTCCGTGTCTTCCAGTGTACGGCTGTGTGGTTTTCCACTGGTAAACTGAGGGGAGATTTAGAGGCCGCAAGCCGTCCCACTGTCCCACTGTCTCTGTCCCACTGTCTCTGTCCCACTGTCTCTTTCCCACTGTCCCACTGTCCCACTGTCTCTGTCCCACTGTCTCTGTCCCACTGTCCCACTGTCTCTGTCCCACTGTCTCTGTCCCACTGTCCCACTGTCTCACTGTCTCTGTCCCACTGTCCCACTGTCTCTGTCCCACTGTCTCTGTCCCACTGTCCCACTGTCTCTGTCCCACTGTCTCTGTCCCACTGTCCCACTGTCTCTGTCCCACTGTCTCTGTCCCACTGTCCCACTGTCTCTGTCCCACTGTCTCTGTCCCACTGTCTCTGTCCCACTGTCCCACTGTCTCACTGTCTCTGTCCCACTGTCTCTGTCCCACTGTCTCTGTCCCACTGTCCCACTGTCTCTGTCCCACTGTCTCTGTCCCACTGTCCCACTGTCTCTGTCCCTGGAGGCTGACCGCAGTGCTCTCTCTGGCCACCAGGTTGAGCAGCAGTCCCCTTACATCCAGGGCTTCAAGGTGATGTACCGGCCCTCTCCAGAGGGGCAGCAGAGGAGCGACTGGGCCGTGTTGGAGGTGCAGACCCCCGGGGAGGACAGCGCTGTGGTGCCCCAGCTCAGGAAGGGCGTCACCTACGAGTTCAAAGTGCGCCCCTTCTTCAACGAATTCCAGGGCACAGACAGCGACGTCAAAGTGGCCAAGACACTGGAGGAAGGTGGGTGGAGAGTGTGTGTGGTTTGATGTTAATCTGCTTCCCTGGTTCGCCTTGTTATTCCTCGACAGTGTGTCTGTGTGTGTCTGTGTGTGTGTGTGTGTGTGTGTGTGTACACAGCATGCATGCGTGAGGACACACAGCATCTGGTTGCGACAGGCTCAGGCCGAAGGACCGTGCTATGTTCGGATGTGGTGTGTGTTTTTGCGTGCAAGGATGGATGCTTGACTGTTTGAAATAGTCCTGTACAACCCGCCCAGAGGATGACAAACCCAAACACAACACACATAAGTGCTGTCATCATTGTCGGGAGGGTGTGGTTGTGTGTGACAGAGGACATCTAACGGGGTTTGGTTGTAAACCCAGTTTTCACAGGCTTTTTAAAGAAGCCATGCGGAAACTTTGGAGGTTGAACAAAGTGTGTCTGTGTTTGTGCAAGTTGAAGAGAGTTTGTCGATGGGGTTGTATTTCCATTTCAGGCTTCTGTAGATAATTCAGTTGCTAATTGATTTTAAAGTTCAAACATGAAGCTAGCACACCCGTGAGCAGAAATCTGCCTGCTTTCATTACAATCAATCAAACTGCAATTAAGAATGTTGTGTTGTGTTCATAATTAATTGTCTTTAATTACACTCATCAGGGTCACATCGTCACAAAACTCAAAGGGTGTAAACACTCCAATCATAATTCCTCTCAGTTTGAGTAAACAGTCATTTTCTTTCATTTGCAGCCTTTGAATTGAACCAAGAATGATGAGTCATCTTTACCCAGACAGTATAGTCTGTTTGATTCCAACCTGGCTGCAGTTTCACATGAGAGCAGTTGAAAAGTGATGTGATCAGATACGTAGAATGTCGCTATTGGAATTGTGTGTATGAACATGTTTGTGTGTGTGTGTGTGTGTGTCTGTCACCCAGCCCCTAGCGCGGCACCTCGTGGGGTTTCCGTGACGGAGAGCGGAGACAATGGGACCGCCATCGTGGTCTCCTGGCAACCGCCTCCAGAGGAGGAGCAGAACGGGGTGGTCCAGGAGTACAAGGTGAGGGCATCCCGGAGAGAACGTAACCCTGGAGATGTCTGGCAGGGAGAGACTCAACAGAGAGAGAACAGACACAGACCCAAAGAGATACAGAGGCTGTATGTGCAGACTCTGAGATGGTACATAGTGGGATGGGGCCCGGTCTATGGTATCTCCCCAGGTCTGTGTCTACTGTAGCTATGTGCCCGCTGAGCGCAGAGGGGAGACAGACAATTGGCTCGGCAGGGTGTCTGGGAGGAAATCGTTGTAAAACAGTGCCCTCTGGTGGATGTTGTTTTCACAGCTATCATGAGTTATCACTGTTGAGACGCAGCAATACTGATTATCTGATTGTTCTCTGATTGCTGGATCTCTGCATCAGTTTGTGATTGTCTATCATAGTCATACATATGTAAAATGTGTTGTGGTGGTCTTGACTCCTGGCTGTTTGAATACTTGTTTGTAGTTCCATTTAAAATCACTGATAAAAAAAATTACCTTCCCATGGTGTCTAAAAACAGACAATAAATTCCCTAGAGGTACAGCCTTAAGACAGCTGCTATTCTACACAGAGAATAGCATGAAGAGTGTAGTTCTCCATGGCTCTTCATTTAATCCACTTTTAGCTAGTCCAGTCTTCTCTTTTGTCTGGCCCACAGCCTAATAGAGCAGTTAACCTTTGGCACCTTTCTCACTGCTCATGTCCTCCTATCTCTGCACTCATAAGTATGCTGCTCGGGTAGCCTGTGTTCAGGCTGTGCTCCTCTCTCATGCTGTCGGAGTTCTGCCATTTTAATTGGAAAGCCCCCCCCCTCCCCCCTCCCCCTCTTTGACATGTGGCCTCAACACTTGTTTATTTCCCATTGAGTGGGGGCTGTTGTTGGAAGGCACTCACTCACTTTCAAACTGAAGCCACTAGTCATTTTCCAGGTAAATGTTTTGTGCGATACAGTTTACAGTCATTTCACGCTTGTTGAATCCAGAGCTGAAGGCTTCCTCACTCATTATAGCTTCTGCTCACTAGTGACACTGCTCCTGTCCCCACACACACACACACACACACACACACTGCTCCTGTCCCCACACACACACACACACTTCGGAGGGGCTTTTCTGCACTACCACACACGATACCACGCACACGCACTTGCACACACGCACTAAATCCAGGAAAGCGTGTGAGTCTTGTTAACTTGCGGGCGGTGTTGAACGGGGGGGGGGGGGGGGGGGTTAAGGAAAGCAGTTCGCCCCAGGTTCAGGAAGTTGGGGTTAGCCAGACCCATGCTGAGGTGAATGTATGGTGCTCTTTGTGACCCAGGATTGAGTTAGCCTTGGAGGGAGTTAGCTTCCTGGCAGGGCGGCCGTCAGCTCCTGCTGTAATTGGGTTATGGGGGTGTGATTACTGCTGTGTTTTCATGGATCGGGGGACTCTCTGACATGTTATGGCTACCTCCGCTAATACAGACTGCCTGTGTCCAGGACGGTCTGGAAAACAGCACGCCGTTTGTGTATCACATCAGGGATATAATCCCTTACACACTCTGATATGAGACACCAGTATAACCCAGTGACTGGAGGGGCAATATATTTTGTTGTTACTTCAACTACAGGGGTTGTCATATGTCCTTCGTAACACAGGTTTAACCTCTCTCTCTACCTGTCTCTCTCTCTACCTTTATGTTTCTCCTTCTGCCTCGGTCTCTCCTTTTATCCTTCTCTCTCAGATCTGGTGTTTGGGTAATGAGAGCCGTTACCACGTGAACCGTACGGTGGATGGTTCTACGTTCTCCGCGCTGATCCCTGGTCTGGCCCCCGGAGTGCGCTACAGCGTGGAGGTAGCCGCCAGCACCTCCGCCGGCCCGGGCGTCAGGAGTGAGGTCACCTACTTCCAGATAGGTGAATACAGATGACCTTTAACCTTCTCCTTCTACCTAACCAAAAGAGGTAGAGGTGAAAATGAAAACACAAGAAATCGTAGAATGTGGTAGAGAGAGTGAGAGAAACAGTGAGAGAGAGAGTGAGAAATAGAGTGAGAGAGAGAGATAGAGAGAGAGAGAGACAGAGAACTTTGTCAGCCTTGATGTGTTTAACCTGTGTGGCAAAGTGTGTCAGGATGGGCATTAGCTGTGACTGATACGATTTCTCTCAGTGGAGGAGTTTGTGTGCTGCTTGTTGCTGTGTTCCAAAACTAGCGGTGGAACAATGCGCCGAGGGGACCAGGGCTGTGCTCAAATGCATTTGTCACACTCTGGGCTACCGTGCGTCATCCCTGCACAGATACCTGTAAAGTCCCTGAGGTCTGCTTAGCTACGAGCACACTTCTACCTACTCTCCTCCTCTCTACCTCTCCTCCTCTCCTACTTACATCCTCTCCTACTGTCTTCTCCTCTCCCACTTTCCTCATCTCTTCCACTCGTCAAAAAAGGCATGAAGTCCTCAGAGAGACAGAGAAGAGAGAGAGAAAGAGAGAGAGAGAGAGAGAGAGAGAGAGAGAGAGAGAGAGAGAGAGAGAGAGAGAGAGAGAGAGAGAGAGAGAGAGAGGAATCTGTATGGTTTGTGTTTGCCCCTGGCTAAGAGAAATATCAAAAGATAAAAGAGGGTGCAACATGAAACAAGGGAGAGAGAGAGAGAGAGAGAGAGAGAGAGAGAGAGAGAGAGAGAGAGAGAGAGAGAGAGAGTCAAACCGAGAGCACAAGATGGTGGTGAATATGCTTCCTAGCAGGGGAGCAACTGAGTTGTTTCATGTGCAAGAGAAGAGGAGAAAGCACAGAGAATTGATCAGGGCATCAACAAAGAGAAATCAGTCGACCAGAGAAGTTCATTTCCAGTGCATTTCACAGTAGATATTAATACTAACAGCTTGGAGACATCCGAACTACGCACAAATGGGCTATGGTCTGCTAATTATCCTGATGCTATTCTGTTCCTGTATGATGTCATGATCTATGAATATGGACAGCGTTTTTGTTGTTGCATGTACTGGGCTAATCTTGTCTCTCCTGGGGAGAGAAGCAGCAGTGTTTCATGAAGGTGTTTCCTGGTTCACCAAGCCTGTGTAGCCACCAGGGTCTGTCTGCTGCTTCTTTTGTCTGCTCACCTGCCATTGTTGACTGGGATTTTCTGTGAAAGCTTTGTGAATAATAGAGAGAGACAGGCCCGTATCCCGGCCCTGCCTCATACTCACCTGCAGAGATGAAAGAAAGCTTTTGTGTGTCAGAAGAAAAGAGAGCGTTCATATTTATGCCCTCTCCAGACTTCTCCTTGCTCTCTCTACCCTCCCACCTTTAAAAATCTATATTTTTCCCCCCGGTTTCGTAATTTTCCATTCGTTTTGAAGTTTGATGTTATGAATAATCTTCGTCTTTTTTTCTCTCTCATCACTAAACTATTCCTTTTTCATAACCTGACTTTCCTATCCTTCCGTGCCCTCTGACGCCCCCAAATGTTTCCTTTCATCTTCTGTCTAATCTCTTGCTCCTCCCTCCCCCCCCCCCCCCCCCCTCCCTCGCTCCCCTCTCTAGATGCGCTGGGCCGTATGACGGACCAGGAGAACCCGCTGTCCCAGAAGATCTCAGACGTGGTCAAGCAGCCGGCCTTCATCGCCGGCATCGGGGCAGCCTGCTGGATCATCCTCATGGTGTTCAGCATCTGGCTCTACCGCCACCGCAAGAAGAGGAGCGGCCTGAGCAGCAGCTACGCCGGCATACGCAAGGGTCAGTACGCTGCCCTGGGGGCGGCCATGACACCTCTGCTACTGCCCAACCTGCGAGCCGGTAGACAGGCAGGTAGACAGACAGGCAGGTAGACAGGCAGGTAGACAGGCAGGTAGACAGGCAGGTACACAGGCAGGTACACAGGCTGGCAGGTAGACAGGCAGGTAGACAGGCAGGCAGGCTTGGTTCTGGTAGGCATCTGGGATGTGTAGATACAGTGAGCCCCCGGTGAGGAGGGGCTGTGTAGGCACCAGGCAGGGGGATGTTGTGGATCCCAGCTTCTCCCTGCATGAGGATCTCTCCAGGCTAGGGGGGCCCCGCTCTCATCTGCTACATGTAAGGATAGTGTTTCATCATCCCTTCTCAGTCAGAGGACGGGGGAGGCTTGCCTTGAAGTGCTGCTGTTAAACCTCCTCCTTGGAGATGCAGCAAGATGGCGTCTCGTCCTCCTCCCTTACCCTCACCCTCCTCCCAGCCTGAGTGACTCGTTTTCTGTTTGAAGTGTGTGTTGTGGTGACTTATTACAGTGTGGAAAAACATCTGGCTTCAAAACTTGTTTACAAATGATACACAGACTCTTCACATTCTTGAAGCCCTGTTACAGTTAATGGAGACATATTTCATCAGAAATACTTCAGTTTGTTATACCTGTGTGTGTGTGTGTGTGTAAGCAGAATGCTTACTCTGTCTTTATACTGGCCACAGCATGACTCTCGGTGATCTTATGAGATCTGACAAAGTTCCTGGCGTGCCCAAACTCTGCCCACAGTAGTCAGAGTATAAAGGTGCCTATTAGACTTGAGTCCCTGGACTATTTAATGTATCCCCCTGGGCGGCACAGCTGCTGCCTCTTCGCCCCGTCATTCTCAGGTTCTCCTGGCTGCCAGGGGTCAGGGCTGAGCCACTAGCATACCTGGAGAACAGAACAACACCCAGCCTCAATCCACCTGTCACCCCTGATACTGGATATTGTGAGTCTTGTGAAAGATAGAGAATCCTCCTGTTATTGAAGCCTGCTCACTGTGTGAGAAGCTTAGTTTCGAGCTGCTTTCACAGGGCTCCTAGCTTAGGGCTCTGTGATGGACAAGGCTGTTGTCTGCTTGTGGAGCAGATCCCTGCAGACTGCAGACTGCTCTCTTGTGTGTAGGTTGCTATGGAGAGGGCCTAGCAAGGTTGCGTGCTCTCATGCAGTTGCGCAGGTTGTGTGGTAAGTATTCCGTCCGCCTGATCCTGTTCTTGGAGCTGCTGTAGGGCGTGTGGAGCTTGTGGCGTGAGAGGGAGACCTCGGAGGTCTGTGTGTGAGTACAGTAGCCTGCTGTGTCTGGGAGCTCAGCTGCCTACAGCTCCGCTCCAGAGCGGGGTCAGTGGCCGTTTGTGTAGCCCTGGACTCCATCAAGCTGGGCCCAGTGTACTGCGTTGGTGTTTCCTCATGTTAGCTCAACCTGCCCCTGTGCGGGCAGATCTGTCTACACCCCCCCCCCCCTGCACTCCTAAACCACAGAGGCCAGGGTCTTTGTTGGAACCAAGAATGTTTTCAAAAGTGCAGAAGAGTATAATTGCAACCACATGAAGCAACAATCTGCACTCAGGGTGAAGTAGGTTGAGTCAGAGCTGTGGAGAACACCAGAACATGTGTGTGTGCTTGAATGTACGTGCATGCGCGCATGGGGACATGTGATATCAGAGTGACTGAAAGTATCCTACCGGCCCACGAACGAGAGACTTTGACAGCCTCGCGTCACTCGGATGATTCGATTTATTTATTTTGTTAGCGTTTCTCAGCAAACACCTCGCGTGCCAAGTGTCAGTCTCACTCTTCTTCTAAGTAGAGAGGCAGACGGATGACAAACACCCAAATGCCCCAATCTGTCGAGACTGGATGGAAGAGATCCAAACATGGTGAGATAAGTGGCATTTAAGGGGACTTGTCTTGGTACAGACTCGAAAGGTTTTGTTTACATAAACAGAAGGAATTGAACAAGTGAAGACAGCCGTGGCTCTGTGGCACGTAGTCCCAGAGCTGCACGGCCACAAGCCCGTCTGCGGCATTCCACACACACACACCGGTGGACTGACGACCTCATCGGTATCAATCGTCTGCTATATGCTGTCAGAACAAAGCTGTCGTGACTGAAGGTGCTTTTAGATGCCTTGCCACAAACGTACTATACAAACACACACAAGCACACCAAATAAGCATAAAAAGAAGCCTTACTTTAGTCCTACCGGAGTTCAGGGGCGAGGACTCCTCCTGTGTCTCGGTGGGAGTAATTGAGCTGTGTGTGAGATGACGTGTGTGTGTAAGAGATAGTTGGCTGGCTGTGGTGTGTGACCTTCTCCCAGCAGGCCGCTGAGAGCCTGGGCCTGGATTAGAAACAGCAGCTGCCCTCAGACTCACCTTTCCCTGCAGGGGGCCGGGGCGATCTGGGGGAAACGACTGGGAGGCAGTTAGGAGCGTGTGAGAGGGGATGGAAAGAGCCGAATTACTTGTGAAACACATCCATTTGAAATGGCTAGACTAGATTGATTTAAGTGGTAGTACATGTTTATATGTGTGTTTGTTTAAATGTGTGATCTGACTGTAAAATGAAGTACAGCGTGTTTACTGGTCTAACTTTTGTTCTCTCTCTCTCTCTCTTCCCTCTTGTTCTCCACTGCTTGGACCCACAGTGCCGTCCTTCACCTTCACTCCAACTGGTGAGTCCTCGAGTGTCTCTCTAGCCTCTCATCATCTCTCCTGATCGTCACCCTGGGCTACCAGACTCCAGGTCTTCTACTGATACTCTATTCATTTAGCAAGCGATCCAAGCGATGTACAGGGGGACATTTGAGAATACAACTTCTCGATCAGCAGTCAAATGCCCTACCACTGATCTATACCCATTCCCAAAAGTATTCCTTCCTTCCGTCACCGTCCCAATGATAAGGCACCCTGTGAGTCAGGCTCCTCTGGAAAAAACTGTTGACTTAATAACGTATGTGTTTAAAAGGAACCAGGAATGGTTCCACCCAGTTTTGGGGCTGTGTGACAGTGCTTAGAGAAGGGCTTGTCATGCAGATAAGAGGCTGCTGAACTGGTGGTGACATGATCAAAGAGCTGCTGCCAGCGTCCGTTCCTCAGACAGGATTTGAAGGGAGTGACACACCAGCGTTATAAACCCATTAGACTGAACTGTGG
>NC_061074.1:13384289-13510573 GCF_021917145.1 Hypomesus transpacificus | reverse complement strand
CCTCAGGAGGGCTGGCTCCGTGGCCTGGCGCCTACTCCAGCCGCTGCCACGGGGAAATCTAAACCTGCTAATCGGATTAGCGTGCATCTTAACCAGCGTTACTGTGTGGTGGATACTCTTATCCCGGACATTAAAAGCAACCGATCTTCTGGCTCCCTTCAGTCATTGAGAGGGAGTGACTGAGAGGACAGTTAGAGCCTAGTGAAGCAGGAGCGGCTTACGGGGGATATCCTGGTCACACTGAGACGGCAAGAATGGCCATGGAACAGGTGAGCTCCCACATGTTCATGGAGAGGGAGAAAGAGAGAGATGGAGCGATGGAAAGAGAGGGACTGAGAGAAAGAGAGGGAGAGAGAGAGGAAGAACTGAGGAAAGAGTTTGGACTATCCGCTTGCCTCTCTACTGTCTAGCCCTCTAGACCTCCACAGTCCCATCATGCCTGTTATTCTCCCCCTGGTATACACTAGCCCCAGCCAGACCAGGCAAATTGATTGGCTGGGTGTTAATGTCAACCAGACGTGAGTGCTGTCTATTAATGAGGGCTTGTCTGTCAGTGAGGGGAGGACATGGGCTGGACCTCTCAGAGACCATGACTTCACAACTCAAACCACACTGGCGTGATGGTTATGTAAGTCCTGAGTAAGCCTATATTAATACGCGTACAATTATTTAGACACATGGTCAGAAGGTATGTCAAATCACATTAGGGATGTGTGTCAAGTACAACCTTTGTTTCACAATACAGAATATGGAATTCTGGATGAAAAGTCTGCATTGTTTGTTTACCTCTGATTCTATGAAAGCTCCAGATCGATGGCTTTCTCTCTCCCTGATGACTGGCTCTCACACCCTGCGGTGGTCACACATTTGCATTTAGCCCTGGTAATTGCCGGCATTAATAGCAGACACATTTGCAATGTGTTGTCAGCCATGAACTGATTATGGAAATCGCCACATGAATTCTGAAAGGTCTCTTTTGAGCTGAGAAATTATTGTTTTGTTTTCAACACCGACTCGATCGACTTCAATCAGGCGGGGGATCAGGGGCGGGGTGGGGGGGGGGGGGGGGGGGTGGAATTGTCCCCATTGTGTAATGGGGAGGGGGGGTTCCAAAGGGGCGGGGCCACTGTGCCCTGCCTTACAGCACTCTGTGGTATTTATATGAGAGTGTTTATGCCCTATGGATCGACGGAGGGTCATATTGATGTAAAACATGCGACAATTACTTGGACTGATGGGTGTCCTGTGGAGAATGCTAACCACTGCCTGTCGCTAAGGCTCTATGAGATGACCCCCCCCCCCCCTCCCTTCTACACACATACACACAAACACACACCCAGCCCAGAAATCATGTCATCACTGTCCTCCCCCCCCCCCATTATTAAAACCAGATACTCTCTACCTCTCTCTCGGTTTTTTCTCTCCAGCCTCACTCTCCCCTTTCCTTTCCTCTTCTCCCCATACCCCTATCCTCCCTCATGTTTAATTCAGCAGAGGAGAGCGGACCGGGGAGTTTGGCCAGCTACCTCTGGGTCGCTGCCTCCTAAAGGCCCACGCAGAGCAGCCACGGCCTGCCACGGCACACTTTCCCCCTAAAAGAGCCAGAATAATGATACCCTGCTTTTAAGATTGATTAGATGCGCTCCATTGCATCGTTTATGTAATGGAGGGCACATATCAGAGTGGTGGAGCAGTCTGCCCTCCATCATTACAGTGTGTGTGTTCCTCCTGGAGAAGAACGCCAGTCAGGAGGCTCCCATGGAGGGACTGAGGGAGGGCTATGTAAAGCATGCATGGCTGAGCGGAGCTTCATCGGAGAGACTCCTGCAGCAAGAAATCCCTTTTCTGGTGGCTAGTTTATGTGTCAGATAGCATTTCTGCTGCACACAATCCCAGGCCTCCTCCTCCTCCCCCTCTGAGTTCAGTTCTTCTCTGCTGGAGTCAGATTGTGAGAGCTGGAGGATCGCACCAGGAGTTGTCCTCGCTGGGGTGGGACTGCAGTGCTCCTCCGCAGGGTGGGAGAGGGAACTGTCCTCTGTCTTCCTGCGGACAATACTATCTGACAGAGACGCCACTAAAATGTCATTTAGCGGCTCAGGATTGTTAATGCACATTTTGTATTGACAGTTATCATGCTAGTCTATACGTATTAAATAATTGTCTTCATCAAAGCTTCTCTTGTACACAACCTCTCTTACTCCCTCTCTCTCTTCCTGTCACACGGACGCATACGCGCATGGATATTTTCTGTCGACGTCTGCAGAATGCAGAGCGCCGGTATGATGCAGTGTTCCCAAGCCTCTGTGAGGGGAACGGGAGAGAGCCGTGACAGTGACGTGTGCCTTCAAACGGGGGCACACGGAAGCCGCGGGAGGGGAGCGGAGAGGCAGCTTCGGAGGCGGAGGCGTGCGCGAGCGAGCGTGCGGAGCCGCCTGAGCGAGAGAGCGATGCCTCCCGCTCTCTTCCTCCTCTCCTGCTTTGATGTGGCGGAGGAAGATGGAGGCGTTTGAAGACGGGGGGGGATAAGGGCGCCGGTGCAAGGCGCTGTCAGACGCTAACTTCAGCTTTGCCAGACACAGACGTTTGAAGCTGAGGTTTGAGATGATTGTGTTGTAGAAACGCAGATAATCCCAGTTTAATTATGCGCTGTGTGGAGCGAGACAGGCTGGTTGCAGCTCTGTGCTGTCTCAAATGAGCTGTGTTAGCAGCTTCTAGTAGGGGCTTGAGGATCATGGACCGGTCTCATCCAAAGGCATGTCCCTGCAGGTCACACAGTCTCCAGTAGGGGGCGCTCTGTCTGTCAGTGGCTAGGCCGCGCCACTGGGGTTATCTGTGTGGAGATCTCCGTGGAAGCATATAACACTACACGCTCTAATTGGGTTTTACAGCGAGCTCAGTCTCACCATTCACATTCATTACCCCTGGGACACAGGATCTGCTAGTCTGTGCTCAGACACACACGCTTCTTTGTGTGTGTGTGTGTGTGTGTGTGTGTGTATGTGTGCTCTCATCCCTGCACTTTAAGGCATGTGTTCTCGTGGAAGCAGGCCATAGAGAAGAAGAGTTCAGGGTGGGTCTCCCCTGTGGCCCCCTCTCTGGTCTTCCAACAGACCATTTCAAATGTCATTACATCACCTTGACCCCTCTCTGACCTGGAAGTAATGAGACAGCCACACATCAGTTCCCCTATTTGGTGTCTTGACCTGTGTGGAATGCTTCTACAGTGTCAAATTCAGTAAAGCAAAGAACTCTTGAGAACCTCGTTCTTCAATGTATGCTGTGTGCCGATTTGATCAAAGCACATGTTTCCAGTTTCTATGCGACTGTAGATAGCACGATCGCTGCGCTCTCTCGACCTGTATCTGCTTGTAGACTTGAGGATATCTGCAGAACCCTGGGCATTTCAGTAATTAACACTGGAGAGAAACCTCCAGCCAGTAATCATGTCTGGCTACCTATTATAGGGCACAGTGTGACTACAGAGTAGAGATGGAGCTTAATGTGCTGCTATGGGTCTGTGGAGATAACACCCTCTCTCTCTCTCTCTCTCTCTCTCTCTCTCTCTCTCTCTCTGCTTCTCTCTCTCTTTCTCTCTCTATCTCTCATTCCCCTTCTCAGCCCTCTCTCCACTTTTCTCCTCTCCCCCCCACTTCTATCTACAAATATCTCTATCCGTCTCCCTCCTTTCTACTCCATTGTGGCCGGTGGACTTGAATTATTAGCTCATTGGAAGCTGGATCGGTATTGATTGTGTGTTGTTCAGTAGCTGGGAATGCCAGTGTTCTACGGCTGGTCACTAACTGGATTGGCCTGTGGTGTTATAGGACTGGTACGCTAGATAATACGACGCTGCATCAAGTCGAAGTGCAAAGACAAAGAGTCTGTTTTCACTTTCGACTGAAGGATCTCTGCCCTGGAGTGCAGTTAGATGGAGGCTGCAGTGTGATGTTGTTGTGTGTTCAGCCCCCTGTCTTGTCCTTGCTATGTAGGTCATCCCTGCCCCGCAACCAGATCTTAGCCCATCCGCAGCAGAGTCGATAATGTTGACAGAACTCCAAATAGCACGGATTCTCACTCGGCTCATTAGCTTTGGGTCCTCTCGGTAAATGATGAACCGACCAGAGGAGAGTGGTTGTTACACGCAGCAGCAGCAGCAGCGCTGGAGAAGCCCTACCATGGCCTTCAGAGGGCTTCATATGACCCTCTGTTTAGGCACACTGCACAGAATTGATCCTAAGGATAGCAATCAGTGGCTTGTTTCTCCTTGTTTCCCATTTGCATGAGATTAGCAGGGTGTGCAGAAACGCACACACACACACACACACACACACACACATCCTGCACACACACACACATCCTGCACACACACACACACACCAGGGGTTATTACATATATTACATTACTGATTACCTGGCTGCGTGCCACATGGTTTACAACCTCATGTCTGGGAAGGACATAATTCCAACCAGTCAGCCATCCAGCCAGTCAGCCATCCAGCCAGCTAGCGCCCAGACTCCACGAGAGACATGGGCCACCAAGCCATGTGTGGCGGTGCACATCCACCTGCATTGCGGCAGTAAGCTCATGATGTCACGGAAACACAATTAACAGGACTGGATGGTGTCCCTGGAGGTCTGGAGGGCGCAAAGGACCCTGTGGAAGGTGCAGGACCTCGTTAGCAGGAGCGCGTCCAGGAGCGCTGGACTCTGCTGGGGTGAACGTTGGCATGGTGGGCGTTCCTCTCCTGTCCCCTGAAGTTGAGATGTACAGTGGAGACGGCAGCAGTGGGCTGTGGTTGTGTCCCTGCCTTGAGGTCGAAGTCGCTTCTCCTGTTTGAGCAGAGTGTAGGCGTGTCATTCTAGCCGCTACCGTAGCACACCGGTGGGCAGGTAAAGGGATCTGGTTGTCGTTAAGGCTTTTGGTGCTCGGCTCTGTATCGCGGCGCAGGGCTGCCATGGTGTGTGTGTGTGTGTGTCTGTGTGTGATTAGGTGTGCTTAATGTAGCAGTCATGGGCTGAGCCAGCGTGTGCGCTGAAGTACATGTTTAATCCGGGTGTTGAGCTGTTTCAGTAAACACGCTCCTTCCTGGAAGCTCACATTTACTGCTGCGTACTCCCAGTCTGTTGGGAATGGCTCATTCCTGAGTGTATTTATATGCGCTCACACACAAACGCAGCGCGCGCAGCCGCACACACTGAGCCACAAAGCAAGACAGGGAGGAAAAAGAGGTATCCCTTTCCGTGGGTGAGGCGACTGTAAAGGTCATCTCCATATCCAGTTTAATTTTCGCTCTTCCTCACCAGTTAAGATCTATAAAGAGATCAATAAATCAGTTTTAATGTCTCTGCATCTGGGCTCTGTGTGATTTAACACCCGCCCACCCCGCCCTGTGCCCCTCCATCTCAAACCCCCCCCCCCCCCTCCTCCTCCTGTCACAGAGCCTTCCACACAGCCCCCCCGCCCGCGCCTCCCCCCCCTCTCGGCCCCGCTCCGCTCCCTGCATGCTGACACTGATTCCTGAGGGAAATTCAGCCTTCATCTCCAATCCGGAGCCTCACCAGACCCGGTTTCACTCCTCAGCCCTGAACAGAACCTTTAAAGAACCACGCTGTACCCTGAACTTGTAGTGAGCAGAGGTTCTAGGGCTGGAGCGCTGGTGCGGAGGTCTGAGTAATGTGTCACCTGCGAGGTGGGATGTGAAAGACAAGGATTGTGGCCGTGTGTAGCGCTTCCACAGGGGCAGTATTGATTTAGGTGGAGATAATCTGAGGAGGCTATTAGGAGGATGGAGGAGTGGGAGGTGGGGGGGTGGGGGGGGGGGGTCTGTAATGAACACCTCTCTAATCATCATGCTATATAGACAGCCCTGCCTGCAGCATAGCCGTGCATGCACAGGCACACACACACACACACCCACACACACACACACACACACACACACACACACACACACACACACATATTTGCACTGTATGCAGTGTTTGTGATGATATGCAGTAGCCATGTTACAGCGCTGCCTCTCGCACAGTAACCCTACACACATGACTGCACATCAATGATCCCAGGGAGATACCACACACACACACACACACACAGCCTGAAGGTGTCTGTTTAACTGCTTGGGACATGATATATGGAATGGATTAGGGATGGTTCTTCTGTAGATGGGTGTATTTTGCCCAGGTGGGAACGTTCCCTCCTCGCTACTCTACAGGATAGTAGAGTATAGAACAGTACAGTGTAGTGTAGTGCAATTCAGTGGCTAGCAGAGCTGGCTGTGTGGCTCTCATCAGAGAGTGGGAGATTGAAGCGCTCGTCTCCAGCAGAGAGCTTAATTAAAAAGAGGCTACCGCCAGCGAGCGACACCTTTTACAAGCTCCAAAAGTCACCCAGCCCAACGGCACTGCCAATCCAATTACAGAGCCCGCCATAAAACAGATGAGGAAGGAACTGCAGCAAATATGCGGGCGTTAGTGAGAGGAGGAGGAGGCTATTAAAGATTACACGAAGATTCACAAAGGGGGGGGGGGGGGGCACACCAGAGATGAGAGTGTAAGAGTATCGCATCAGAAGAGGGGGTATTGAACTTGGTGTGTGTGTGTATGCGTGTGTGTGTGTACGTGTGTGTGTGTGTGTGTGTGTGTGCGTGCATGCTGAAGGAGCACTCAGATCCCAGCGTGGACCCACTGCAGCAGTGGTTCTATGGGGATTATCTTTCCTGTGGAGGTCACATCCTCAAAGTCAGAAGCCCAGAGCTCCCACAAATAGACCGGAGCAGGGGGAAACTGACCCGCTGAGGATCCTCACAGGACAGGGAGGCACAGCCCAGACGCCTGGCCGCACTGCTGCACACACGGATACACCTCCAGCCTGACTTCTCCTCCTGTGTAGAGAGAGAGAGGGAGAGAGGGAGAGAGAGGGAGAGAGGGAGAGAGAGAGAGAGGGAGAGAGAGAGATGTTGTTTTTCTTTTTCTTCCCTGGGTTGTTTTGCCAGCTGCGGTTGGTCACAGGAGCACAGCTGGACACACGTCACCTGGCCTCACTTCCACCTGAGCGCTCCCAGGAGGGGGCTCTGGGGGAAGGGGGGGCTGTGTGTGTGTGTGTGGGGGGGGGGGGGGGGGATAACTGTGAGGAGATGTGAAGACTGAGGGACAGGGTGCGAAAACAGACAGAGGTGAAGGGATTCCACAGAGAGGAGGGCTATTTTAAAAAGTCTGGGAGGATGTGCTTTTGAAAGACAAACCTTTCTCCGGCAGGAGTTTTTCTGCCTGGTGTGTGACCTCATGGCCAGCTGATCAGCAGGAGGTGGTGAGATACCGCTGTGTCTGGTCCAGTCTGCTGGCGTTGCTGAGGAATGTCCAGTAGCAGATTGTTCATCTTGAGAGTGTTGGACTCTGGCCCCCCCCTTGTGAGGCGCAGCTGTGATAGTGCAGATCCAGAGGGTGGACTGGGGCTGTGGGAGTCTGGACAGATGAACAAGCAATCACTTGTGCTGTGAGTCATCTTACCCCCAACACATGAAGGTTTCTAGAAACTTCTAAGAGTTAGTCCCTCCGGCCACACATTCCTTTTGCCTCACGAGATAAAACTATTTGCAGACGGGCCTTAGTTTTACAGAGACTGACACCAAGACTGGCACATACACTGGTCATTATGCACCTGCTGCTACTCCAGCCAACCTCCAAACCTTCCATCACACCCAGTTTTAGAGCGGTGAGATGACAGGAGAGTGGCTGACAGACATTACCTTTCTACTTGAGTGCACCGTTCTCTCCTGCTCTCCCTCCCTCTCTCTCCCTTCCTCTCTCTCCCTTCCTCTCTCTCTCTCTCTCAGACCACCTGCTCTGTCAGGATGTCTGGATGTTTCTCTCCAGCTCTATGCTGGAATTGGCAGGAAATCAATCCTGAACTCGTCTCTGTCTTTATCCCCTCACCCCCTTCCTACACACACACACACAAAAGCACATCTGGCAACCCAGTGCCACACAACACAACACAACATACACCACACACAACACACACAACACACATACGCCAACCATCCGATACTGTAGCCGCCGAAATACATTGTGGCAAAAAATACATCTTTAATTGTAACGTTTGTTAATTACTGAGAGATTTGGAGACTGAAAAGACGACACCGATTACAGACATTTATTATGCTAATGTATTCCGTTTTAGTCACAATTAAGTGATTAGAAAGCTGTCGTTCTCTCGTTCTCTCTTTCTCTCTTTCTTCTCCGTGTTTTAACCGTCCCTTTCTTTGCTTTCCAGCGTATGACTGTAATGAAGCCATTACTTCTCCAAGTGAATTTTAATGAGTTTTTAACTAACATTTTAATGAGCTAAGCATTACCATAAAGCATGGATTAGGCTCAATTGAATGTTGGGAGTGTGTGCTTTGGGAGGGGCCTGTAGGAGAGAGGTTCATTAAGAGTTAATGAGACTGTTTCACCACGGGTGCAGGGATCTGGCGGGGCTAGGCGGACGTCCGGCCGCATCCCGGGCTCCCCTCCCTGTCATTACCACACTGGCTGTGTGTGTGTGTGTGTGTGTGTGTGTGTGTGAGGGGGGGGGGGGGGGGCTCATTAGCCCAAATTAGGATTGCTTTGTGAAAAATGTGCTTTGAAGGGGGGCCGTGTAAATGAGTGTTTGTTTAGGCCTGTGTTCTGCCAGGGACAGTAGCAACACTAGCAGAGTGGGCTGTGATGGAATGTCCCCTCCCTCCCTACACAGACACACACACACACACACACATACACACACACACACAGAATCGACACCCTGAGTCTGTCCTCTGCTTCTCATGTGTGACCTTCCTCTGTGTTCCTGCTCTCATCCTTTACTGTTGTGATGTCCCCTCTCCCTTTGGATCCTCTCTTTCAACCGCCCTCGCTCCCTCTCTCTTCCTCTCCCTCTAGCTATCCCTCACTCTCCCTCTCTCTCTCTCCCTCTTCCTTCCCCTAGCCCTCTTTAATGGCCTCTCTCTTTAAAGATGCACATATCATACTGTATCATCACCGGGTGCGTCCCCCAGTGTGCTATCACACCAGACCATATGACTTTGCCCCCGCCTGCATCTCCATACTGATCGGAGGTGACAGAGTGATGCAGCCTGCTGGGGGCTCAGGATGGCTAGATATGGAGAGGGAGATCGTATCAGCCCTGCCCACGGAGCGAGCAGATGACAGGGTGTGCACCAGCCGCATATGACTTTACTTCTACAGGTTTAGTGTATGGAGCAAGAGAGAGAGAGGGAGATAAGAGGAGAGGGGGGGGGGAGAGTGAGGCGGAAAGAGAGAGATGGAGAAAGAGCGGTGAGGCGATGGAGATCCCTGTGAGAGTCGGAGGGGGAGAAAGACAATAGAAAGGGGGTGATTGTCTGTGTTGATGAGGAGAGACATCTCGCCCTCCAATAAGGAGAGTCCGCCGTGGGCTGCTGTAGACAGGCGGCCATACAGGCAGCTGCTCCTTCCACCTCACCTTTCACCTCCAACTGGGAGCGGGGGGGGGGTGTATGTGTGAACCTGCAGGCTGCCTCCCTGCTGGGGGGGTAATTCCTGCATCTGGATGGAGGTCAGAGGTCAGCCGTGGCCGGTGGGGGGCCAAATGAGCCTGGCCGGGTCAGAGACGGACCTGCCATGCAGACAAATAGACCCTCTCATCTCACCAGGAGCGCCCGCACACCGCATTATACCTCTGCCCTCTGCATCTACACTTCTGCCGAATATCCGATAGATTCTCAGCTAGCCTCATAAATTCAGATAAGTGACTGTAGCTTAGGTTTATCCATTTCCTTTCTCAGAGGGGGGGGAGGGGGGGGGGGAGGGGGGGTGGGACGTGATGGCAGTAACAGCCCTCTGCTGGATAAGGCACTTCTCCCAAACACTTGAATACATTGATATCATAGCTGCGAGCTAGCTTTTAAAATACACTCGGTGTACAGTGAGGGGTCCTGGTTGTGTTTCCTGTCGGGGCGGGGAGGAGGAGCAGGGGGGGAGGAGCAGGGGAGGAGGAGCAGGGGAGGAGGAGCAGGGGGGGAGGAGCAGGGGAGGAGGAGCAGGGGAGGAGGAGCAGGGGGGGAGGAGCGGGGAGGAGGAGCAGGGGAGAAGGAGCAGGGGAGGAGGAGCAGGGGAGGAGGAGTATGGGAGGAGGAGCAGGGGAGAAGGAGCAGGGGAGAAGGAGCAGGGGGGGAGGAGCAGGGGAGGAGGAGTAGGGGAGGAGGAGCAGGGGAGGAGGAGTAGGGGAGGAGGAGCAGGGGAGGAGGAGCAGGGGAGAAGGAGCAGGGGAGGAGGAGCAGGGGAGGAGGAGCAGGGGAGGAGGAGCAGGGGAGAAGGAGCAGGGGAGGAGGAGCAGGGGGGGAGGAGCATGGGAGGAGGAGCAGGGGAGAAGGAGCAGGGGAGGAGGAGCAGGGGAGAAGGAGCAGGGGAGGAGGAGCAGGGGAGGAGGAGCAGGGGAGCTGGGCACTGTGGAATGGCTCGGGGCTGCCAGCTCTGTAATCCTCTGTGTTGCTCGGCCTTGACCTCTTGCAAAATATATGCAGTCAGGGGGTTGTCTTTTCACGGTATTTAATGGGGAAAATGTAATAACAAACACATAAATATCTACAACCTCTCACATTTTTCAGTAATTCAAAAATGTACCTTCCAGCCTTTAAAAATGTTGCACATTTCTCTCTCTCCTGCTCTCCCTGTGTGTTTGTGTGTGTGTGTGTATGTGCAAGGGGGAGAGTGCTTACTGTGTGTGTTTCTGCTTTGCTGCTGCAGCATGGTAACATATGAGGTATTGCTGCCATGTACTGCAGCTGTGTGTGTGTGTGGCAACGGAACCCACTCACTTCTAATGATTACTGGCTCTGAGTTCTACTGCCAGTGTAAGACTCTCAGCGATACAAAGTAGTGTGTGTGTGTGTGTGTTTGTATGAATGTGTGTGTGTGTGAGAGAGAGTGTGTGTCCTCTGTGTTCTCCTTATTGGCCGACCTCTCCGTGTCAGCTCCGCTGCTGTTTCTGAGAGCTGGTTGCAACCCGACTCTTCTCTCTTTAACTTCAGGATTTGATACCGAGCCAGCTGTACTTCTGCCCAACCAGTGGGCCGTACCGTCTGCACGCTGGCCCCCTCTGCCCCTCGCCAACCTCCCTCCCTCCCACCACTCTCCCTCCCGGATCCCCCTTAGATCGCTGGCTGAGTAGATAACCGCGGAAGCGTTGGAGGAGGCGTATTGTTTCAGAGAAAGGTCTTGTTCAGCCTGCAGCCTGACTGACAGATGTAGCGACTGCAGGCAGAGGGGTGTAAATGTATGAATACATCCATACTAAGCAGTGAGGGCCCAGCCGGTGCTTGGAGCCCAGACACCTCCACGAGGAGGCAGGTGATCCTGGAGGAGGAGGAGCCGGAGGGTTGGGAGGACAGTACCTGCTGCAGGTCCAGCAGTGGCTCTCCAGAGGCTGGAGGCTCCAGGCTAGGATAGAGCTGAGTTCAGCACTTCGCTCTTCCTGCTAACGCTCATTTGCATCCATGGACCAGATGCACTGCTCACTCATGCATATCCACACACACAGACACACACACCTCCACAGAGAGATGAGAAATGTTTGGATACAGCCTCCAATCCTAACCCACACATACACATACACACACACACACAGACACGCACACACACAGACACGCATCAGAAAAAGTGACATGCTCAAACTGTAAAGAGGGAACAAGCAGATGGTCAGTTTTAATCATCATGTAAACATACATCCTAGAAAGATAGACTATTTATGTGTAGCCGTTGGATTTGAACAGATCGTGCCTGTGTCCCTCCCCATTCATCTGTTTAGTAAATGTACACATCTGCTCAGTGGGTTGCTCTACCACACAGCAGAACAAACAGAGAAATACTAATCCTTTCACCCCACACATAATCTGTTTGTTTGAGTTTGGAGCCACACCAACAAGTGTGTGTGTGTCTACGTGATATGGATTCATTAGGCTTCAGCGGGAAGGGCTGTTCTTTTACAATAAACACTCAAGCAGTGTGGAACGCTGCATCTTACACACTGACAACTCGCGCACGCACTCACACCGTTTGCGTTCCTTTTTCCAAAGTTAATTGGTCCTAAATCAAAGCCCATGGACACTACCTCTGAATGGAGTCACACCAAACAGGCCCATGAGAGCAGCAGGGGGTAGCTGGGTTCATAGTGGGAAGAGACAGGAGCCAGCAGGACTCCTGTTTGTCATGTAAACACAGGAGCCACTGATGGTGCCCTCGGTGGGCAGGCAGGCTGGGGAGCAGCTCTCTGTGGGGTGGGGGGGGTACTAATAACGCCCCTCCCTCCCTGCCCCCCCCACCCCCGTTTAGAGCACATCAAACAATAGCAGAAAGCTTCCCCAGGCACCACTCTCTCTCCTGCTCTCTCCCCTCGTCGCTAGCTCTCCCTTTCTCTATTCATCCCTCTCCTCATCCAGAATCTCTCCTTTGTGTGCTCCCTTTCTCTTCGTTCGCTCTCCTCTCTCTAGCTCTCTCTCTGTCTCTCTCTCCTCCCCTCTCCCTCTCTCCTATGCGAGGGGCTGCATTTGAATTTGTGTCACACAAAAGTCCCACTGTGCACCTTGCTCCAGCCCCTGGATAATTGGGCTGAAAGCTTTCTCTCTTCCTGCCCCCTCTCTCCCGCTCTCTCCCCCTCCCTCTCTCCCTCCCCCTCATCCTCCCTTCGTCTAAATAAAGAAATAACCTGATGAGAGTCAGAGGCGCGAGCAGCGCTCTGGTAACCAGCCGTCCCTGCTGGAGACCCTCGCTGTCTCACGGCACCGCACAGGATACATGGGGCACCTGTGATGTCGTCCTTCAGGTGGCTCTCCACAGCCCTCCTCCTCAGATAGGGCCGTCCTCCTCAGACATGGCCGTTCTCCTCAGACAGGGCCGTCCTCCTCAGATAGGGCCGTCCCTCCTCTGACAGGTCCGTCCTCCTCGGACAGGGCCGTCCTCCTCGGACAGGGCCGTCCTCCTCGGACAGGGCCGTCCTCCTCTGTTCTCAGCCCTCCCCTGACACTCCACCAGACACTGCCGTCTTGGGCTTCCAGCACTCTGGGATTAGGTGGGTTAAGGACCAACAGGAAGGTGTCCGATTGTGCAGGCGCAGCGCGTTTCTGAGGCTCTTCCCTGAAGCAGGCGTCTGAGGAGCAGCCTGACTCCACCAGCTCAGATTTCACGCAGTCTTTCCTGCCTGTTCATCGGTAATACAGACGGGTACAACAAACTCAAAACGACCCATTCAGGAATACATTTTGTATACCTGTGTGTGTGTGACTGAACTTCTGTCAAGGTGAAAGGTTATCTGTATGATGAAAGCACAACCTGAGGCTGATTAGATACCAGACAGGGTTTGTTTGCCAGACCACCCACTGGCTCTCTCTCTTTCTGTGTGTTTTTTAGTGTGTGTTTGTGTGTGTGTGCGTGTGTGTGTGCCACCCTTGAGAGCTCTCACATGTGAGTGACAGCATGCTTCAGGCCATGCAGTCTGGCTTCGCTCTGCTGACTCTAGAGATTTCCATTCATACCAATTAGCCCCCAGTGGTGCTGGGCCAATCACATCACACCTTACTGGTGCTGGGCCAATCACATAACACCTTACCCCTGGAAATCCTGCCAGGTACAACTAAGATGCATCTGCCAATTCATACTGGTTTTAGATAAACACAATAAGGCAGGGTTCCACCATCAAACGCTACTGTGTTCATACAAATCATTTATGATGGTTTTGTGTTTTCCCCCCACTCTTCCCCCCTCCCCCCCTCCCTCAGTGCTGCGTGATGACTTCAGACAGAACCCCACAGACGTGGTGGTGGCAGCGGGAGAGCCGGCCATCTTGGAGTGTGTCCCTCCCAGGGGACACCCAGAGCCCACCATCTTCTGGAAGAAAGACAAAGTGCGCATCGACGACAAGGAGGACAGGATCACGGTGAGTGGCCACGCTAGCTGCTCTGCTAGCCATGCTAGCTGCCCTGCTACCCACATTAGCTGCCCTGCTAGCCATGCTAGCTGCTCTGCTAGCCACTGCTAGCACAAGACGGTCTAGGACGGATGCCATCCGCTAACGCCTTGCTGCTTATAGAGTCTGACGGCAGTGCTTCCTGTTTGTTGGCCAATTAGATTCGAGGAGGGAAGCTGATGATCTCCAACACCAGGAAGAGTGACGCAGGGATGTACATCTGCGTGGGAACCAACATGGTGGGGGAGAGAGACAGTGAGACGGCCCAGGTCACCGTGTTTGGTAGGCCCCAGCAACCTGGAACACACGAAGACCCCTGTCACCACAGTGTCTATGGGGCTGTCTTGCCCTGACTCTCACGCCCTCTCCTTCTGTCCCTTCTCTACCCTCCCTCTCCCTCCCTCTCGCTCCTCTAGAGCGGCCCACCTTCCTGCGGCGGCCCATCAACCAGGTGGTCCTGGAGGAGGAGACAGTGGAGTTCAGGTGCCAGGTCCAGGGAGACCCCCAGCCCAACGTCCGATGGAGGAAAGATGACATTGATGTCCCCCGCGGGAGGTAAGACCCTCCTTGAGCCGACGTGAATCAAGCCGGGGACCTCTCTCCCCTCGTCTCCTCTCCTCTCTCCCCTCGCCTCCTCTCCTCTCTCCTCCTAACCTCTCTCTCCTCGACACTCCTCTCCTCTCTCCTCCTCTGCTCTCGCCCCTCGTCTCCTCTCCTCTCTCCCCTCGTCTCCTTTCCTCTCTCCTCCTCACCTCTCTTCTCGACACTCCTCTCCTCCTCTCCTCTCTCCCCTCGTCTCCTCTCCTCTCTCCGCCTCTCTCTACTCGACACTCCTCTCCTCCTTTGGGCCAGCAGGTGTTGAGCCCTGGCTGGTGCCAGGCTGGTTTTATGTACGGCTGCTTTGCATCGTGGAGCAGAGGGGCGATCACTGTCAGGCTGCTGTCTCGTCTCTGTGATGATAACTCAGAAGGATGGTCCCTGTGCCAGTTCTCACCTGCCAGGTGCCAGCCTCGCACTCCTGCCTGCCAGGAGGCAGCAAACAGCCTTATTAGGCCGTTCGCTGGAGAAATGACCCTCTCCTCTAAGCTCGGAGAGCACTCTGTATACCCCGCTCTCTCGCTAACACAGCGCGTAGGTGTTTGCATCAGCGTGTCAAGGTTGGCACGGGCGTTTTACCTGAGGCTAATCTCACACCCACAGCATCACATCACAATGATCCCATTGAGAGAGAGAGATAAAGAGAGAGAGAGAGAGAGAGAGAGAGAGAGAGATAAAGAGAGAGAGAGATAAACAGAGAGAAACAGAGAAAGAAACACAGAGAACAAACTGAGAGAAATACAGAGAAACTGAGAAAATAAAGACATAATAAGAGAGAGATCATCTGTAGTTAGACAGAGCCTAGCCCACATGGACCTGGATGTCTGAGATCCTGGTGGCCTGACTGACAGGGATCCTGTTAGTCCTGGTCTCACTGGTCTGGTGGAGGCTGTGACTCACACAGGCAACAGCATCGCCTCTGTACTGGACATCAAACAGACCCGTCCGGTAGTGAACACACCCACACACACACACACACACATACACACACACACACACACACACACACACAGAGGAGCTGGCAGGTCCCAAGCTCCCGGCCCTGGTCTGTGTTTGTGTCTGATAAGGACTGGGTTCACCGGGCCTCAGGTCACTCCTCTGCCAAAACAAACTGAGAAACACCCCCCCCCCCCCCTCCCCCCCCCCTCTTTGATGTAGTCCTTCTCAGAGCACCACATGCCCTGCTCATTTAAATACACTAATTAACACAAGACGATATAGGACTATATTGTCCACATGCGCACTGTGTGATGTACAGTCTCATTTGAAAGCGCAAGTAACAAGCGAGCGTAAACAAAGGAAGATTCAAATGACTGATCTTCCATTGTTTATAATTACACTGCGGAGATATTTGGGGCTTTTCAGTTGTTATCTCCGTTCCTTCTAACTGTGAAGCAGATGGAAGAGGAGGAGGCTGTGTTATTCTAATGCTGACATTCTCCTCTCCCTGGGTTGCGTGGCGGAGCGAGCGCTGCGTATTGTTCCGTCGGTATCGCGCTCGACACTCGGCGGCTTATCTGCAGTCGCAACATCAAAACGGAGATGCACTTTCCCAAACGCTGCTTCGAAACCGTTTCAAACGAGGACACCGCGCATCGGCGGTGTGGTGGAGCTTACTGCACTGGTACACAGAACTCCATCTAGCACCGTCTAGCCCTGGGGAGTGTGTGTGTGTGTGTGTGTGTGTGCGTGTGTGTGTGGAGGGGGTACATGAGCGCCTGTGTGACTTTGGTGGTCCCCTCTGCATGGGTGGTGGGGGCATATGAAAGACCCCCTGGGAGAAACCACTTGGAAGTTTGGGGGGAGGAGGTGGGGCTGTTTATGAACCATCTGAAAAGGTTACACTGTCCTTATTAATATGATAAGCTGCAAGAGAGAATGAGCCCCCATCGCTCCTCTCCTTCCCTAAGTCTTGCTGCAGCGTGTGCACCGTGCGTGTGTGCGTGCGTGTGTGTGCTTGTGGGTGGAGCCAGTGCCTCAGCTGAGTAAACAGGACTTTAATGTGCTCAGTGTCTCTCAGCCTCCCATGCAAACACACTCGGGCACAGAGGGCGCAGGGTGGCAGGGCTGGCATCTCTGGTGGGGAAAGCCGGCGATACAGTTATTGTGTCCTGGCAGCGGGGGGAGCGGCGTGCAGAGTGAGTTACTGCCTTTACAAGGACACAGTAAATAGTTCTGGCTGTTACAAAGAGGGAGACGGAAGGTGATTGGTCGGGTGTTGAGAAAAGGCTGTTCCCCGGCTGTTCCTGAGTCCCTCGGTGTGGGCAGCATCTGTCAGGCCCACAGCAGACCAGCCGGCGGGGCGGGACCGGGCGGAGGGGGACAGGGTTAGAGAGAGCAGGGCGGGGGGGGGGCGGAAGGGGACAGGGTTAGAGAGAGCAGGGCGGGGCGGGGCCGGGCGGAGGGGGACAGGGTTAGAGAGAGCAGGGCGACGGGGCAGGAGGGAGATATTCAGCCATGAAGTTCAACTAGAAAGCCTGCAAATCCCAAAAGAAAAGATTGGCCCTGTGTGTGTTATCTCCCTGTGCCGAACCACTGTGTGTGTGGCCCAAATCCCTGCTGCCCCCCCTTCCCCCCTTCCATTCATCCCTCCATCCCTACCCTCCTGCCCTGTGGCCTCGCTCCTATCTTATCTGAGCCTCCTGCTCCGGAGAGGCGTCCATATGCAGACCTTCAGTCTCCCCTGACCCCAGGAGCCAAGGCCCTGTGTGTGCGCGTGGGCGTTTGTGTGTGTGTGTGTGTGAGTGCTGGTGTGTGTCCTTCGCTCTGAGAGAGCTGTTAAAGCCAGCGTGACAGGAGCTGCAGTTCTGCTGACCCTTCACTTTCACTCATTTCTCACCTCCGCAATTCAGCAAGAAAAAAAAAGATTGCTGTTGTGGTTCCTGTCTCCATTTCTGCCACTGATATATTAATAGATACATCTGGTATCCATGTGTGAGAGAGGGTGTGCGTGTGTGTGTGTGTGTGCCCGATGTTCATTCAGACTCATCTGCAGTAACATATACAGCTCTGAACCCTATCACAACAGATCATTTCTTATTGATCAGAGAACATACAGTATGGTGTTGCATTAATTAGAGAACATATATGGTGAACAGACAGAGGGAGGGAGGGAGGGAGGGAGGGAGGGAGGGAGGGAGGGAGGGAGGGAGGGAGGGAGGGAGGGAGGGAGGGAGAGAAGGAGGGAGGGAGAGAAGGAGGGAGAGAAGGAGGGAGGGAGAGAGGGAGGGATGGACTCCCCTAGAAGCCTAGAAGGAAAGTGATGGAGATGGAAAAAGGGAGGCATGCAGGGAGTGAGGAAATTAGGAAGTGAGGGAGGGAGCCTTTGGCCCAGGGCCAACCCAGGAAGATGAGAGGCGATAGCGCTCGCCTAATTGAATCTCTCCTATGGTTGACAAGTGGTGGACAGGTAGGCTAGCTGACGGCTTTGATCAGGCTGAGAGGGAGGCTGGGTTTCTCTGCTGCCAGTGGCTGGCCTCTGTCCCACACCCAGAGCCTTGGTCACACACACACTCACACACACACTCACACACACACACACGCACACGGCCAGATAAGATCTTTTCAGACTGAGTCGTTTGGTCCGATGCCACCTTGTGCTCCCTCCAGCATAGCCGAGTGATAAAAGACAAGTTACAGTGCCAAACAGGCCTGTCTCCAGGTATTGTATTTGAGGTCATGGCCCATTGTCCATGCTCAGTCTCTGCAGAGACGAAGAGTTGAACTGGATGTCAGCTGTAAAACAGAGCTGTTTTATGATGTCAGAGCTGTTCCATCTTGGACAGCATGAAAGGTTTCCTTAAAGTGTGCTCAGTGTTGTAGTTTCAACTCAACATGCCCTGTACATCGCACACATGAAGTTAACTAGCCTGACAAATACTTCCTGGCCTTGATAAGTGTTTACATTCTCATTAGTCCACATTCTGTTGCATATGAAAGCTAGAACTGTCTGTGTGTGTGCCTGTACTGCAAGACTCTACTGAGTGTGTGTATTTGTGTGTGTCTCTCTCCATATCTGTGTGTGTGTGTGTGTGTGTGTGTGTGTGTGTGTGTGTGTGTGTGTGTGTGAGTGTGTGTGGAGGGGGTGGGGGCGGGGGCACCTTGGCTCAGTGCTTCTCTCCACAGCTCCTCTGTATTACATGTGTAATTACACTGCCACTTTAATGGAGAACAGAAACCTTCCCAGAGCTAAAGAAAGACCTACTGTTCCCCCGCATGTGTGTGTGAGTGTGTGTGTGTGTGTGTGTTTGCATGTGCCGCCACAACCATCTTTTATCTCCCACTGTGTATTTAAAACTGCTTGTGTGTGTGTGTGGGTGTGGATGTGTGTATCTCAACCTCCTTTTGTCCACCAGTGTTTCCAGTTCTCATTTCATCTAAGCTGTGTTGTAATAGGCAGTTGATTACAGATAGATTGAGCTCAGTTTTCCTTTAATAAGCTACAGCAGCCTGAGGTGCTGTTCTGAGTGATTGATGGAGTCAGGGGCCGAGAACAATGAATGCGCTGTCTTGTCATGTGTACAGCATTTGTGTGTAGCCGTCCACGACTGGAACCATGTAAGAGAATCTCCAAACTCTTCTCTTCCGGGAGTTTATGTCGTTCCCCCCCCCCCCCCCCCCCCGCCTGTTCCTTGAGGGCAGAGTTGAGCCCCCTCTGTTCGCCTGTCTGTGTCCCCCAGGACACACACGCGTCTGAGGACGGCGTCTTGTCAGTCCTGCGGACGTGGGTCTCCTACCTCAAACAGAAAGAGCTTTATTCCTCTTCCTCTCAGGCCCGTACCTGTGCTGCACTGAAAATACCCCTGTCTGCTGAACAAAGGACACAGTCACCACTCCTGGCTCAGTTAAATAACCATTAGTGCTGCAGAAAGACCTGTGTGGATAGGCTGAGCCAGGGAGAGCTGCGGAATGCACTTCAATAAAGCTGCCTCAGAAACATTAGTTCAGGAAATGTCATAACAGCAGAGAAGCAGCCAGACATGAAGGGAGATGAGAAGTGCAGCTGGAGATGGCAGGCAGCCATCCGTACACCTGGAGCCTGTAGGGTCCCCGCTCTACCGTCTGCAGGAGGAGGAGACCCCAACACACAGAGCTCTCTGGAGCTTGGCGAGCCGGTTCGACCCGCTATGGAGAGACAGTTGTTCGGAGCACACGAAAAATGCAAAAATTGTAAGTCATACCATTTCCTGCTTGCTGAGATCACAGGATCTCTTGACATGGTTTGCCCTGAGATGAATGAAGGAAGGCTGTGCTTTTTTGATCAGATCGTTTCCATGGTGTCCCCCCGGCAAGCCTTCGTGCCTGCCTAGCTCTGTCTGGCTGTTCTACCCCACTCCCAACCCCACCATCAGTGTGTGAGTGACAGACTGCTGGTAGCAGACCGTTGTCTGGCTGTCAGACTGCCATCCAGAACCCCCCCCCCCCCCCCCCCCCCCCCCACACTGCCAAAACACCACTCACTCTGCTGTGCCAAACACTCCAATTACAGAGCAGGGCAACAAACCAAACCGGCAGCATCCATCTCCTGTCAGCGTCGTTGTCCCCCCCCACACACACACACACACACATACACACACACAAACCCACAACTACACACACCATATCCAAACCCTCAGAGGCAGTGAAGCAAGGTTTGAAAACAGCCAAATCTTTTTGTCCTCCAATAGTCTGGCTTGCTTTTTAGGAAACAGCCTAAAGTGCTTTACTGTACCATAGTCATTGCATTTATGTTATTGCCAACACACACACACGCAAACATACTCACTGAGATCATTAATATTAAAAGAGTCTGGCGTTCCAGTTGAAAGCCCTCCTCTTCGTCTGCCTCTGTGCTCTGTGTCACTGCTGAATAATTGATCTTTCTCCTTCCTATCTGCCTTTGTCAGAAGGTCGGCTGTTTCCTGCAGGACGAACGATGAACAAACTGCTCGTTGTCTTTCTCTAGATGTACTGTAGCAGGGTCGACATTGTCTAGATGCTTCGCAAATAATTGGAAAGATGTATTGACTTTACAGTGAGAAAATAAGAGTTTGTCTGCCAGCCCTGTGGCCTTTGGGCCATATTAGCTGGGTGTTGTTGTTCCAGCAGCGAGGCAGTGAAAATCTGCATCATGTCTTAGAGAAGGAGTATTGCCAGGGTGAGCAGTGATGATCATCATTTTACCATAAGACCTTGTAGCAGCGTGGCAACCACACTAATAACACCCATCGCCAATCCGCTCGGCCAATCCCAGCCTCGGAAGTTTCTCCAGCTTTCTGGTTGTAAAACAGGGTGATATAAATGATTCACCCGGAGGACTTGTGTGTGTGTGTGTGTCTCCAGGTATGAGATCAAATACGACAAAGACGACTACGTGCTGAGAGTGAAGAAGGCGTCGGCCGGCGACGAGGGCACTTTCACCTGCGTGGCGGAGAACCGTGTGGGCAAGGGAGAGGCGTCGGCCAGCCTCATCGTCCGAGGTACGTGACCCGCCCACCCCACCCCCCTTCCACCGTCCGCAGAGCTCACCGTCACGGGGGAGCCTCGGTCTAGGCCTTCCGAACATCTCTGCGGCTCGGGGTTTTTGATTGGCTGTGTGAGCGCTCCAGTGGACTGGCTCCACAAATGGACCAGATAGTGTTGAGTCTCCCAGCTTGAGAGAGGTGGTCTGTGAATCCATTTAATTATTTACACACCACATTACACACACACACACACCTTCACGCCACCCCCCCAGGGGAGCCACGCTCTCCTTCAGTCACAGAAGCCATTTCACAGTTTACTGCTGCACACGGTGGACCGTTCACTGGAGGTGGGCAAGGTTAATAAAAACATTCTAACCATAATCTCCCCCCCTCTCTCTCTCGTCCCCATTAAATCAACCTGTTCAAGGCCTCTGTGGAGCGCTTTGACACCTCTGGGGGGGGGGGGGGGGGGGGGTGTTCGGGGGGCAACCTGTGGGGTCCACTTCAGTTGTCAGCCATTTTGAATATTGTACTTGTGGTGAAGCGTGATCTCTGAGAGAGCTCAGCAGACTGAGTCACTCCCTCGCTCGCACACAAACACCCAGGTATACACACATACACGTGCACACACACACATTCACACACACACACCGAAACAGAGTCAGTGATGAACTACACTAGGTATTCCATTGTTAATGTCAATATGGTGCTAGGCTTCAGCAGCTGTAGCTTTAAATTAAATATGAAGTGTGTATCTCTCTCTCTTTTTCTCTCTCTCTCTCTCTCTCTCTCTCTCTCTCTCTCTCTCTCCCTCTCTCTCTCTCCCTCTCTCTCTCTCTCTCTCTCTCTCTCTCTCTCATTCCTCCTCTCTCTCCATCAGTGACTATGATGAGCGCAGTCCTACCTTGGTATTCTGAACACACACCACCCTTAGAGTAGACTTCATTCCAGCAGACAGAGAGGATGCATGAGCAAGCTCACCTGTGAGCACGGTTGTTCTGCTACTAACTGGTCCCTGGCAGCCTGTATGAAGGCCACCCACGAATCCTACTGATCAACGAGACCTAATGGGTCTATCATGTTCAATCAATCTAAAAACCCGACTGATCTGAGAGAATTGCAAGTACTCCACCACCAGGGGGCGCTGCGATCAGATTAGACGATGATTGCAAAAGATGACCCTGCTAACTGGTGAAAGAGACCGTTTTTCAGGATGAGCATGAAAGCAGTATCTGTTGGCTCCTCTCTGTCTATGCTGGAAGTGTGTACCCGACCCAACATGTCATTCATTCTGACTGCATTTTCTGTTTTCTTATGTCTTATGTGTTGTGATTTGGTGTGTGTTTGTGCGTGTGTGTGTGTCTTTTTGTCGTCGTTTATCTGTGTGTTTCTTTTTTGGGGTATTGTCTATCCACTCCTCCATTGTGGTGTTTCCAGCTCGCCCTGCAGGTGAGTACCCATCCTTCTGACCAGAGCTCCATCCTGCATGTGTTCACCTGCTGCAACCTGAGTCAGGGCCTCGAACCTCTAACCTCCTGGTCTAACACAGGTCCACCACCTCTCCCCACCAACCAGTGTTTCCCCTAAACCCTGACTGTTTGATTTATTTTCTTTGTCTAGTCATCCTAGTCTACTAACCAGAGACTATGTTGATCCCTAGTTCTCTAACTGATAGACCCATTCCCTGTAGTTAACTAGTGGATTAGTCGGTGCATCTGTGCATCTGGGTTTAGACGGGCCAGTGTGCGCCTCCTGGTGGTCCCCGGGGGGCGGAGCCTGGTTAACATGGACGGGTGGCAGCCATCTGGGGGGGGCTTGGCTCAGGCCGCTGTGTGTCTTGGCCTGGCTTGTTTCCTCTGAGTTGGAGAGCGGTGACTCACTTGTTCGTATGGCTAGCCTGTTCCTTGCTCCAGGATCTGGGAAACAGCAAGCTGAGGAAAAGAAGTTCCCAGAGTTGGTGTGGTCGTCAGTAGATGAGTTAGTGGAGGAGCTGGGCTGGAGGGATGCAGTGTGGAGGGAGAGCGTAAATCCAGACAGAAATACTGCGGGGGAGAGAAGACAGAGAGGAGAGGGAAGCAGGGGTGTCCAGGCGTGTCTGACTGGCCCAGCCACACGCTCTGTGGCAGAACCTTCACCACCACGGCAGCTGTGGGTGCCCTGTGATTGTCGTGAACTGTCAAGATCCAGCAAGATGGAGGAAATTATACATGCAGCCTCTAGGAAAAAAGACAGTAATTGCTTTAACCTCTGAATAAAATATGATAGATTGTGGGATTTGAGGAGGAACAATAGTGTTCTTGAATATGTGTGGATATGTTGTTGTGTTGTCAGTCTCTGTCTGTCCATTTCTTCATTGTTCTCAGTGATGTTCAGCCGTGAGACCCCCTCAGACCATGGCGGATGTATCTAGTCATGAATTAAATATGGAGGCTTGATCATGCGTTTCTCTTTGAGGGCACAGGAAGAAGGCTCTCAAGTCATTAGGGTCCCAGAATCCCACAGGCCTTGTCTGCTTGTGTGTGTGTGTGTGTGTGTGTGTGTGTGTGTGTGTGTGTGTGTGTGTGTGTGTGCGTGTGTGTGTGTGTGTGTGTGTTTGTGTGTGTGTGTGTGTGTGAGAGAGAGAAAGAGAGAGAGACAGAGACAGAGAGAGTAGGTGAGATACAAAGAGAGAGACAGAGAGAGTAGGAGAGATACAAAGAGAGAGAAAGAGAGAGAGAGACTAAAGGAGAAGGAATTGTAGAGTTTGCCAGACAGTGACTTACGCACTGAAAGGCTATCCAGGAAAGAGGCATCAAAACAGGAAGGCAGTAAATCTGTTGCCATCTGTAGCATTCTTAACTGTGTGTATCTTTGACAAATACACACTCCAACAACAACAAAAATCACAAAGATGAAACAATCAGGGGAAGATTTACCCAGGTTGAAACAACAGGGAATTTAGACTACAGTATAGGATACTAAGTTAAATCGTATTATTTTATATTTCAATATATGATAGTACTAATACCTGATATCATAGTATTGTATAATAATGTATTGTATAATGCAGCAACTCCCAACCTGTGGGCAGCGGGTAATGCAGGTGGGCTGCTAAACCAATGAAAGCTCAAATATGAATAATGAATAAATATAAAAATATTTATGTATACTGTTGGTAAATCATTATTAAAAAGGTTGAATTGACTTTTTGAATATACTATGATACAGATTTTATAAACAGACCTTCAACTACGTTACATTCATTTGGATTCACTACGATTCTCACTTTAATGCAGTCAGAATAGTCTCTTATATCATATTCTTTTCATGTTCAACTAATCTCAAAGTCTAACTGCTGAGGGAGTTTTTACCCTCAAGAAAACTGTGACCGATATAAAGTTTAACTGATAAAAGGAGGCAAAAGTTTTGCTCGAAGTATAAGATGTGAAGTTATCTTTAGGTTAGGGTTGACTGATGTCTCGAATTGCCGGCTATAATTGGTTGATTTGAATTTCCTCTGCGGGGAGCCTTTTGAGTGTCGAGTGTAAGAGCAGATGAGACAGTCTCCATCAGGGGCCAGAGAAGACACGCTCACTGTCACCTGCAAAACACAGAGGTCACAGAGAGGTCACTCGGGGTCATCTTCCAAGGTCAGAGGTTAACCATTTAGCCATTAACCATTTAGCAGAGCTTGCCAAGGTTCCAATCCATCTATCCTCAGTCGTCACTGTTGCAGTTCCTGTTCCAGAGTAAGAATGGATTTACAACGTGTGATAACGCGTGGGAGACATGACAGCACATCTCATGCTCACACATCTCCACACTGGCAGGAGAAGAGCTAAACGTGTCACTCCTCTGAACACTCCCAGACACAGGAGTGAACATGGCCAGACGTCCTGGTGGTGGGCTCCTTTTGTCTTCTGCAGCATGGTAGTGACTGGGTGTCCCGCTCCATCTCGTCCTACTGTGTCTGACGGATGTCGGGTGTGTTGAAGGCCGGAAGGTCGTCATTCATTCGTGGATTCGTTCACCTGGATGAATGGCCAGTGTGGTTGCCATGGCATTATGGTCCCACTTGACTGTGTCGGTCCCTCCCCTCGTCCCAGACGGATGGTCTGAGGGGGGGACGGTGACACAGCAAGGTCCTATACACACCCTCCCCGGTTTGGCCTGAGCTGTGCCTGTCCTTGCTTGACACCCTCTAATCCTCCTGAACTGCCCCCCCCCTCCCCCCCCCACCACCACCCACTGCTTGTAAAGGATACACCTCCTTTGGTCTAATTGTGTCTTGTGAACTTTGCCCCCAGCGTCGCCCCAGTTTGTGATTCGTCCGAGGGACCAGATCGTGGCTCAGGGGCGCACCGCCACCTTCCCCTGTGAGACCAAGGGGAACCCCCAGCCTGCTGTCTTCTGGCAGAGAGAGGGCAGCCAGGTAAGAGCACACACACACACACACCACCCCTACAAATATATGGGAACCTGCCCTTGGCTATGTTTACTATGTGACAGTATGTGTTTGTGTGATTTGTGTCCTGAAAACTCTGCAATCCTGCTATGTACACATGTATACTCACTCACACACACACACACACACACACACACACCACTGTTACAATCTACAATCAGTTTCTCTGGCACACAGACTTGCCAGATCCACCTTTGTTCCGACAAGCGACAGTGTGTCAGGCGGAGTGCTAATCAGCTTCCCATGACCCCTGCTGATAAGAGAGATCCTATCCTTCACACACACAAATAGGCTATTCAAATACCTGAGACTCCTCTCTTTGCTCAACAACAGAAGCAATTAAGAGCCTGCTGGGGCTTGTAGATGAGCCAGAGATAAGATTCAGGTCTCTCTGAGTTCACACACACACACACACACACCTCAAACACACACACCTCAAACACACACTAGCCAGAGGCCGGATGATTACAGCAAGTGCCACTCAGAGAATGAATAGGAGTGAGATAGTGTACATGGTGAGCTGCTGACTCATACCTGTATCATAGCACACGCATGCTCCCCCCCCCCCCACACACACACACACACACACACAAGCACACACATGCCCCCCCAAACACACACACAGAAGTACTTTGCAGTTCACGTAGACTATCACCTGTCACCCACAGAGGCTTGTTGAAACCCACACCAGCCACACTCCCATTCAAGTATAAGCCCGAGACATATGAGTCAGTACCACACTGAATCACGTAGATCAACACCCATTCATCTGTAGGACCCACTCAGTACATACTTGCTCTCCAGCTTTGATTGGCCCTTTCACAATGGTTGAGTGACAACAGTCTCATCCTGCCCACATCCTTTTAGTATGTTTGTTTACCCGAGCCCATTGCTTTCTCTGCTTCACGTCAGCCTTTCTCGCTCTCTCGCACATTCTCTCATTCCATCTTAAATAAGATATGAAGGTATTTGTTAAGAGAACAAATTAAAGCGGTAATTAAGTCATTAGAAGGGAGAAAGGCCTTTCTGTCACACTCCAGGATAATGAAGTGGACATCTATCATGTGCAGGAGCTGGGTAGGGCCTAATTAAAAAAAACGACATAATTTGCAGCATTAAAGTCATTATGTGTAATTGAATCCAGCTAATGTATCTCTCCTCTGTTCGCTGGCTTTAAGGACTTTAGAGAAGGCCTGAACAGAAGAAGGTCGGTTAGGTGGGTGGGGGGTGGGGGGTTACTAGCTCAAGGCCACAACAGAAAGGTAGAGGAGAGGTTTCTGTCAATGTCGAAGCTCCCAGCAGGCTATTATAGTCCTCTGATCACCTCTCATTAGTTCATTTTTCTGCTAAACACCCAAGATTGATTCAACTCTCATATGGAGCAGCCCCTCCCATTGACCCCCCCACACACACCCCCACCCCAGCCCGCACCACCCACTCCCTCTGTTCACCTCCACATCCACAGTCTACCTGGGCTAGGCAGGGAGGGTGCTGTGTAAACATAACAGCCCAGAGCAATTAGTAGAATCAAGCAAAACAAGGGCTTCAAAGCCCCCACAGCAGTCTAGGCAGCCCTGAGAGCCCCCACCAGCCTCTGACTTGGCAGGAAATAAATAGCTTCCATTATGCAGAAGCCAGCTATCAGATCTCATGCGTGTTTAATTCCGAATGGTTCTTTGAAACTGCTCAGTGTGAGTAAACCAGAGGGACGTGTGTGCGTGCGTATGCCTGCGTGTGTACGTAGGGTCAATTGGACACGTGCTCCCGACGGTAATCCGTGTCCCTGCTAATTGTGCTGCTCCTCTCTGCTCCTCCAGAACCTGTTGTTCCCCAACCAGCCCCAGCAGCCCAGCAGTCGCTTCTCCGTGTCCCCCGGCGGAGACCTCACCATCTCGGCCGTGCAGCGGGCCGACGCCGGCTACTACATCTGCCAGGCCCTGACCGTGGCTGGCAGCATCCTCGCCAAAGCTCAGCTGGAGGTCACAGATGGTGAGAGAGACTCTGCCGCATAGCCGCCTCCATGCCAGCGCGCTAGCACACACACACGACTGAGCATGCTCCGGTCACTGAGAGGTGCTGTGGACACGTGCGAGGAAATACACACGCTCCTACACGCAATCTGGCGAGCGCACATACATCCACCCACCCATACACAGGAACGTGATTCACTTTGACAGTGAGATACATACGATCATTCCTCCCTTGACCAATGTGCTAACCCTGCTAGCATTGTGGTGAAGGAGCTGCCTTTAATTTGCAGTGAATGAATTAGAGCACATTTCTTGCCCTGTTGATTCTGTAATATGAAATGTAGCCTTGAGCACATACAGAAGTATTATTTTACTAAATGGAAGCAAAAACAAAGTTTCTTGTCTGGGTGAGGCGTGAAATCATGCCATCGCCTGAGAAATAGGCCTGCAGAATGTGTTTTACACTCTGTCATGACCTTGCCTTGCAATATTTTCATTTTCTTCAATTTTGTAAGATACTATTTAATTAAATACTTTTTTTTGCCGGCAAGGGAATAAAACATTGACCTTGCTTCCAAGTTTAATGATCAGATGTGTGTGTGTGACAGTGAGACAGTATCTATGTGTAAACGTGTTTGTGTGTTCATGTGGATGGTTGAGTGTGATTGAGGGAGGGAGTGTGACAACAGTTAGCGTGTGTGTGTGTGTGTGTGTGTGTGTGTGTGTGTGTGTGTGTGTGTGTGTGTGATGAATGATGGTCTCCTGCCTGGTCTCTGTGACTCTAATCTGTTCAGCTAGGGAGAAGGAGAGCAGACAGCCACACATACGTCTGCGCCAGGATCAGATTGGATCAAGATTAACGCCTCTAACGCTGACACCATTTTAAGAACTTTGAAAATCTTATATAAGACTTGTATTAATATAATGAGTATGCTAGACTGCTCTCATTTGCTGTACTTGTACCACAGTTCTGACTTACTGTCGGGACAAGTGTGATGAGACTTCCAGACAACCCCGTTATTCCAGTGTGTAATGGTATTCAGTATGAAAGTGTGGACTGGACTGATAACGTACAGTATGTATATCTATCAGTGCTGGAGTGGAGGGGAAGAGGAGGAGGAGGAGAGAGTGAGGCAGACTGGTGTTGGGCTGGGCGGAGGGAGGGAGGGAGGGTGCAGAGGAGGAGGGCTGGAGTGAGGTCATGGTCACACCTGCCTCTGGGTGCAGGTGATTTACAGTCCCCCCCCCCCCCCTCCCAGGTTCAAGGAGATCTGTAATGAGAAATTCCTGGTCCAGACAGCCAAGGTCTTTGTCTGTCCCCGCCTCTCCTCCACCTGCATCACTCCATCATGTCATCCTCCCATCCGTGCACCCCACAGCGGTTCACACCCTGGCTGGGCCTTATCAAGACGGGCAGTCATGGCTCGCCGTGCTCTCCTCTTGAATTAGGAATGTTCTACATGACCGAACTCATTTGGCATCCAGACCAGAGAGGCTCATGAGTGGATGATGCCTAATCTGTATCTGCGGTGTGGAGATGGTTCTCTGGACGAGACCTTGGCCGTCGGACGACACAGGGCTTCATAGCAACCTTAATGTGGACGTTATTCCTGCTGGGTGATAGCAGCGACCGGGACCTCCCCTCACTGTGTTCATGGTGTGGGCTGGCCTGCTGGGAGGCTCTGGCTGGACAGATAGGGCTGTTTGAAGAGCTCCTGGGTTTGGAGCTCAGGCTAACGCTGCTCACTCTGACGTTGCACCTGATGAAAGCATTCCGGTATGGAAGGACAGGGTTGAAATATGATCATAGAAATAGAATTCTTCCAGCCCCTCTGCTCTGAATGCTGCCTTGCTGCTTCCTGCCTGTTTTTCTTTATCAACTGAGCTCAGGAGGAGCGCGGCCTTGCCAAATGGTTTCAGTCGGGGAAAGCGGATTGGATTCTGTTTTTGTCTGTTTTCAATGGGAGAGGGTTAGAGAGAAAAAGAGAGAGAGAGCAAAGAGACGGGAGAGGAGGGATGAGGGTGTGATGATGTGTTGAAAGGTTACTGAGGTAGACTGGCTAATTAGCCCCGGCAGGTCTGACATCATTAATCCATACCTGCTAATGAATGTGTTCCTCCAAGCCAGGGGACTCCACATTATTCAACTGTGAAATATAAACTGCCCGTGTGCTGGAACTGGGGCTCACTGATAGAGCACCTCTGACATTTCTACTTCTTCACAGCGGAAGCCACAGGCGTTTCCAACACATTACAAATGCATATATTCATTCAAATATGATTCAACATTTAACATCCATCTCAACAAGGATAAATAAACTGCAGCAGCGGTATTTCCCTGTTGTGAATCTTGCTGCCGCGGTCCCAGTTGCGTTCCCCACAGTCAGTGGGGGTTCTTTTCAGGTCTTGGTAGTGCTGGAGAGACACCTCTGTTTGTGGAACATGATGAAGTGTTTAACTGAACCACTTTGAGTCTTTTTGACTCGTGCTCACCACCACACTTAACCACACAGTGTTGAGTCCTCGACCACATCAGTCACATCAGTCCCAGCCTGGCAAACACTTCTGCCTTTCCATTTCCTGAAGACCCAGGGTTGGTCATTGTATTGTGGTACAATTACAAAAACCTGCAGAATAAGTCGTTTTAATAATAGTTACACACATCTGCTTGCTGAAGGAATTTTCTATTATTTTCACTTGTCTGAAGTCTGACAGGAAACAAAACAGCCAACCATGAACATCAAACGTGTTGAAGTTTTAAAATGTTATTCATTCGTTATTCAATATTTCCTTTTTTTTTTTCTTTTTTTTATCTCATCCAATCCCCAGTGCTCACAGACAGGCCGCCGCCCATCATCCGTCAGGGCCCGTCCAATCAGACCCTGGGGGTGGACAGCGTGGCTCTCCTGAAGTGCCAGGCATCAGGGGATCCCGTCCCCTCCATCAGCTGGCTGAAGGACGGAGCCAGTCTACTGGGCAAGGACCCCCGCATGACCCTGCAGGAGCTGGGCAGCCTTCAGATCAGGGGCCTGAGGGTGAGAAACTACACACACACACACCCCCACCCCGACACATACACACACATCACTGATAGGTTTAATAAACACCACACCACACACACCTCTGATAGGGTTGATACTATACACATCACCACACATGTCTATGACTGGGTTACGTAATCAGACTGTAATGATGTGATTTATTATTGTTCTAACCTCGTGATCATCCTCTCCACCCTCAGTGTCCCGTCAGTCACCTTGTCACCTTGTCCACTTGTTTCATCCCTCATTTCCCTGTCCGTTTAAATCTTCTTGTTACGCTCCTTGAAAGTATTATCAACCTTCCTTCCTGTGATGGCTGCCATTTTTACACTTCTGTCACTTGGTAAAGAGATTGTCTGTGTGTCAGTGTGAGAGCATGCATGCCTAGACGTGCAAAAGTGCACAGTGCACGCTTTGGAGGATTGAATAGGATCTGGCCTAGACATAAATTAGATGGACAAGGTGAATCATATTACCCTAAAGAGATGAATGGGCAGTATTGATTTTTGTAAATTGTTTGATACTATCACTTAGTGATACGGCGGGTCTTACAAGACTCAGCTGTGGAGCGCTGGCCAGGATCCAGCTATAGAATAGACACACACACACACACACACATTCACACACACACATTTAGGGTAGATTGAATTTAGAACGCTCACATCTCCCTCTTCCCTCTCTGAGGCCTCGGAGGAATATCCATTAGTCTTGAGAAAGCTGCCGAGCGCTGACATGTTATTTAATAAATGTGAGGAAGGAGCAGGGACAAAACCCCAACAAACAAGCAAAGTTCCAGCGAGGGATGGAGAGACAGGCCAGCTGTCATCAGTCCAGGGGTTCAGCAGCCCCCCCCCCCCCCTCCTTAAATTAATTACCTCCCCTTTGTTGTGGTCGGTGGGACAGTGGGAGGATGGGGTGGGGGATAAAGTAGTGGAGGGGAGGGGGGGGGCAGGCGGGTAGAAAATGGATTTCATTAGGAAATTAGCGTCAGCACTTTGAGGCTCTCACAATGACACACGGCCGTGGCAGAAGCAGAGTAGAGGACCCTGATGTCACCATGCCACCATTCAAAGCAGCCGTGCTGGAGGCCGCTGCTGGCTGCTCTTTGTGACTCCCTCCCAGTGATGAAACATTGTCTCTGCAGCTAATGAGCTGTTAGCTCAGTCAGAGCACCGTGTTGATGGGATGTTGTTTTGTCCCTCTCAGCTCTCAGACTCTGGGATCTACACCTGTGTGGCTGCCAGCTCCAGTGGAGAGACCTCCTGGAGTGCTTTCTTAGAGGTCAAAGGTAAACACGTCTCTTCACCACATGGATTTACCTACACTGATTAAGCTGGCTACGTGTTCACCACTCCTGTTCCTCTCTATTACCCCCCCGACCTCCTCTCATCCCAGAAGTGGGAGGGGTCATGGTCATGAAGAACCGGGACGACAACGAGCTTCCGGGCCCTCCCTCCAAACCTCAGGTCACCGACGTCACCAAAAACAGCGTCTCGTTGTCTTGGCAACCCGGGCTTGCGGGGGCGTCGCCCATCTCCTCTTTCGTCATCGAAGCCTTCAGGTCAGCCAATCGCCACTTGTATAAAATCCTAACAGGCTGTCCTTGCACATATTAAGAATGCATGCTGTGTGCATGTGCTGTTGCTGTAATGCTTGTTTCTGTGTGATCACCCCACAGCCAGTTGGTGAGCAACAGCTGGCAGACTGTTGCAGACCACGTCAAGACCACGCAGTTCACGGTCAAGGGGCTGCGACCCAACACCATCTACCTGTTCATGATCCGGGCGGTGAACACCCAGGGCCTGAGTGACCCCAGCCCCATGTCTGAGCCGGTCAGAACGCAAGGTACTGGAGCCTCCTCCCTGCTAGCGTGGACGGCTCTGCCTGTGGACGGCTCGGCCTGTGCAGGCGCAGTGGAACAACTGGGACTGTCATAACTGTGGGAGACTTCGGCATTTCAGGCATTTTTTCACTTTCGATTCGGTTCGATTTCCCATTTGGCTTTACCTTCCGTGGCTCTGGAGAGTAGAAGGTCACAGTGTTTGGGCTTCAGTGTGGCTGTAGATAGGTATCAGCCCCCATCAGCAGTGAAGCCAGCTGCTCCGTAGAGAACAACTTCAGAGGTCAACCTCCCCATCTCAGCCTCGCTCATTAGCGCTACACTTGCGCAATTATGTAAAAGAAGTCTGTCTACTTTTGGAAGCCCTAACTCAGTTAGAGCCATCCCTGCTATGTTAATGATCATAACAGCAGAACATGACTGCCTCCCAATCCAGAGAAGATTAGATTACGGTTCCATGCAGACCACAGTCTCCATATTATGTTTATCTGATAAGTCCAATGTTGCAATCAGCTCTGAAACTGTTGGCTAAACACTGTCGAGACACAGGCCAGGACTCCACTGAGACTCCATTTGAACACCAGTTCCTCTCTCCAGTTCAGCTCAAGGGCTTGTGTTGACACACGGAAATGCTTATTGAAGATAGCAGTCAATGAAGACGAATTGATTTTTCATGTCTTCCAAACTGCATTTGGCCAATCCTCCTGTATTAGGAGTCTGGGTGATTCATGACTAGCTTAGCCTTTCTCTTTGTGGGCTGTTTGGAAATATATTTTCCCGTGAATCATTTGGTATCCTACAGTACTGTATGTTCCTCTGTAAATGAGGCGAAAAGATGTTCTTTGGCCATAGTCTGCGCTCTAAAACGACGTCATGTGCTGAGGTTTACATTTTCTTTGTACTGAAAAAACATGCAGGCTGGAAATAGGAAATGGGCCGGAAAAATAGTGTCATGGTGTCACCCATTCATCTTGTGTCCAGTACGATGGAGGTTATGTATTCAGAGTTCATTTCTTGATGAGGTTCTTCGGTCAGGCTTCAAAAGGAGCCACAAAGTCACAGATCTAAAGGGTTTTATTCTTCCCAGCCCAAGCTCTTTGGTTCTTTTTAAGCCCAGACAAGTGCTTCAATAAAAAATAAAAACGAGGTGAGGTCATTCTAATGCAGATTAAGTTGCTGCTTTTTAAATGAAGTCATGATCACAGAGTGTAGAAGTCTTTGTGGGTCCTGATTGGTCTATCCCTTCTCTCCTTCAACAATACCACTACTGATAGACTCTTTGTGAGGGGAAATCGAGTGAACTGTGAAATTGTATTGAAAGCTATGTAATGCCACTCACTTTTTTCTCTCTTTCCCCCTCTCTTTCCCTCTCTCTCTCTCTCTTTCTCTCTTCCCACCCCTCTCTCTCGCTCTACCCAACCCCTCTTTCCCCCCCCCCTCTCTCTCTCTCTCTTTCTGCCTCTCTCTCTCTCTCCCCCTCTCAGACATAAGCCCTCCAGCCCAGGGTGTTGACCACAGACATGTTCAGAAAGAGCTTGGGGAGGTCATAGTTCGGTTGCACAACCCTGTTGTCATGAGTCCTACAACCATTCAGGTCACTTGGACGGTGAGTGTTGCTGCGAATGGACAGTCCACATGTCTGTCACAAGCATACTTCCCGTAGGATGGATCTGCAGTCTGCATGTATGCTGGTGCCTTTTCTATATAGATGAAATCCTTTCATATTAAATATGATTGAACAGGGGAATTACATTAACAAGCTTGGTGCTTAGCTTTAGATGAAATATTCCACTTACATTCTATGTTTTATGTACTTTATGATTTAAGAACCTCGAGCCTTGAAGTAAAGCGAGATGATATGACAGTGAAGTGGGATCTTTGAAGCCAGCTAGGTGTTCCTCAGGGCACAGACAGCTTTTCATGTCAGGACATTTGAGTCAACTCTCTGTGTTCCCAAAACTGGAGCTTTGAATTGTTGTAATTGCTGACTTTAAAGAAAGTGAACATCAAACAGTTGAGAAATGGTTTGTTTCTGCTGCGGTAAACATGAAGAGTCGGGTCAGGGACATCTGTCCTCTCATCAATCTTAGATACTTCTTTCGTTAATTTCCAATTAAACAAGGCTTCTCGCAGACGCAAATAGACTGAGATTAATTGTGTATGTTCTACATGTTTGCGTTCCTCCATCTTGACAGAGGGGGAATAAACCACCCTTCTACCACCCTCCCAAACACCCCCCACCACACACACACACACACACACACACCTGCTCCCCCAAAACACAAATGTTCACATTGTGCGCTGTCACCCCCGCCTTCAGGACAGACATGTGCCAGAGACACACTGTTTTATTCATTGTGAAACAGTGCTGGTCTGTAGCAGTGAGGGTTCTGCCCTGCTAGTGCAGCACTGCGGCATAACAACAAAGACCATTGTAAAACGTACATGGATGCTCCATCCTGGTGCTCCGGGTTGATTTTTATGTTGACCTTTGACCGTGCTTAAATAGTTCCTGTTTATTTGTGCTGAGCTGCTATAAATCCCTCAATAACTGGTATTTATAGAAGTGTCATTTAGTGACATAGGGCGCCTGCTTTCATTTCTAAATGAACCACATTAGCAGTTTTCCCGGTGACATGTTTATTGACCCTTGTAATACATTCTCACCCTTAGACGTGCAGGCTAATTTAATGCTAAAGCATAGCTTTATGAGTGTGTGTAGAATCACCGCAGATCACGGCTACCTAATCAATCAGGCCTCGTTCAGTAAACAGAGTGCCACTCCGGAAAGCTTTTAGATTTCCAAATCATTCCATTAATGAAAGTTCTACACCAAGGGGAGAATCCATTCTGTTGATTTACTCAAGCAAACACCGGGCAAAAAAAAAACAGCTGCTTAATATCCCTTTTGAAGGCCCCACTCTCTCCTCTCAGTGTTAACAAGCCATTACTGTGAGCTATGCATCCCCCTTCCTCGGCTTAAATAGGACTTTTCCTCTCATCTAAACGGGCCTTAAGTTTAGAGAGGAGGCCCCTTATCTGCCGGCCAGCCCCAGTCCTGCCCCTAGGATCCTGTCTGTTCTGTGGGTCACATCTTCATAGCCCCCTGTCTGCCTTCCCTCCTCCCTCCTAAAGGTTGGAGGCGTGTGTAAGTGTGCATTTGTGTTTTGGCGGGGTGTATTAACCAGGTATTAACTTTCACACACACACATAAACACACATACACTCCCAGCCCGTTGCTTGGTGCCTGGTGCCACCTGTCTTTGGTAGTCTCAGTAGTTGATATTTACAGTAAGTGCTAGACATTCATATGTGTTCTGTTTATAGCCATGCTCCTGAAAGCCTTTTTATGGGGGGGTTGGGTGCTGTACTCTGTGTGTGTGTGTGTGTGTGTGTGTGCGTGTGTTGGTGAGATAATGTCAGCCCCCTCTCTTTGGGTACTAATTGAGCTAAGTGTGTCAGACTGGATGATTAAAAAGGCCATTAAAACTGTAACAGCCTTCAGAACGGCATCACACCACACAAAAACAAGAATACTTATGCTGAACATCACTATACAATGTACTGTGCTGGTTCAAAGGTCTGCATGTGTGTCCTGACGTCCCGTCCCCTGCCTGCACTGAGCCGAGCCCCTGTCTTCTCGCTCCGCAGGTGGACCGCCAGTCCCAGTTCATCCAGGGCTACCGGGTCCTGTTCAGGCAGGCGTCGGGCCTGTCCTCCCCAGGACCCTGGCAGACCCAGGACGTCAAGGTGCCCTCGGAGCGCAGCGTGGTCCTCTCTGGCCTCAAGAAGGGCATCGTCTACGACATCAAGGTCCGCCCCTACTTCAACGAGTTCCAAGGCATGGACAGCGAGTCCAGGACGGCCCGTACCACTGAGGAAGGTGGGTTCCCTCCCATGTTCCACCGTAGTGTCGCCTGAAACAGGCGGCGGTCACGATAAGATGGTGTCACGCACAACGTCTTCTCCCTGCTGTGACACTGTGGAGGGGTTTCTGTGCACGTGTCTGTGTGTGTGTGCCCGTGTAGACCTGCCGTGCATGCTGACCTTTCTGCTGCGCTTGTTTGTTTATGATTGGTGGTGTTTTCTCTGGGCGCCATCTCATCCATCACCCTGCAGCTACAGCCTGCGCTGTGATTGGATGCCACGCTCGCTTCCTGCTGCTGGGCGGATCAGTCGCCTTCGGACAGACACACGCTCGCACACGCACTCTGCAATTTCCTCCTCTCCGTTTTCAGCTCATTGATTGTTATAGAGACAGAGAGATGACACCAGCAGAACTTAGGGTACCCACAATTACACCCGTAACAACCAGCACCTTACAAGCCAATTATTATGCAGAACAGTGCACAAGATGTACTGTACCACAGATGCACGGTTCATGCAGCCGTATACACATTTACAGCACACACAGTGTATGGTCTCTGCCCCCCCAAGCCCCCTCCACCCCCTCCCCAGCATCGTCATGGCTGCAGATAGCAGACAGTTCACATCCTATGGAGGTGACAGGCCCATTTATTTCCCCTGTCGCCCCTGAGGGACCCTATCTCCTGTGACCAGCCTGTACATGCAGTGCTTTATACTGTACACCCTGTGTTGTAGCTGCCAACACATTGTACCACACACACACACACTGACACACACACGCCCTTCTTGTCCCTTAAGTCCCAGAGCTCCACCCCGTCTGTGCTGCTACCAGGACTGATACTGCTTTCTGCTTCTGGTCTACCTGCTTCCTGCTTCCTCAGACAGCTCTGCTCTATTTATATCCCAGCTCTAATGGGCCTGGGTAGCCAGCCACAGCACACCTGCAGCCAGACAGACAGACAGACACCCTGCTGCAGACAGTCAGTGTGCTGCAGACAGCCACTGTGCTGCAGACAGCCACTGTGCTGCAGGCTCCTGTGAGATTAGGGGACTCCACACCAGCGCTGTTAGATTAATGGGGAATTGTAGTTGTGAGTGTGCTTTAAGCTGAGGTTGTCCATTAGTTAACACAATTAGAGAAGGCCCAGAGCAGGTCCGAGAGGACCCTGGGACCATGCTCTCCTATAAATAATGACCATGTCTCTGTAGGTTTGTTTAGTTTACCTGAATGTATTTTCTCACCCATGTGAGACGTTGAGATTCCAGCCCCAGATGGATGAGTGTAGCTTGAGCACATTCCAGTTGACCCTCTGGCTCAGGTCAGTAAAGAGCTGTCCATTTATTATGCTAAACACAGTCTCATTACGCTAAACTCACAGTCTCATTACAGACCAGTGCTCCATCCAGTAGCCTGTTGGGATAGGGGAGGGTCAGTCCTCTCTGACCAGGCCCTACCCCCGACCCCCAGGGGGAAGACCTGTGGAGGAGGCCCCCCTTGACTGCAGCTAGTCCGCCCAGGGCCCAGATTACCCTCCTGCACTGTTTAATATGGGAGGGTTAGGCTCCTCTGTTTAGTATTGGGAGAGTTAGCTACCATTAGCCTCCAGCTCAGCTGTGTGGACGTGAGGGAGACAGGGGGGTCACATTCCTGCCAGCCATACATCACAGCGCTAATGGCTCTATTAGCACAGCCTTCAGGGCCTCTAACGACAAATGTGTATTGTTTAGCGCAAATATGCATAATAATAAGCAGCTAAATCATTCATAACATTAACTTTGAATGACATTGCCTGTGATGGCTGCCGGGTGATGTAGCGTTGTGTCACCTGTGTCTAATCCGGCCCTGCTGGGCGGGTGTGAGGGTGGGGGCTCCGAGGCAGGATGGGAGATGGGTCTCTCTCTGGGTAGATTGTCTGTAATAGGGTGAAGGCATTTGGTTTATCATTGGAGCCATTTGTCTTCTGCCATGACTGGTCCCGCTGGCCTTTCAGGGGGTCAGCGTGTGACTGGCCGGCGCTGAGGGATGAGCGCAGGTTTGCGGTGTGACACGTGCTGCTCTGGGAGAGCGAGGGAAGGGGCTGGTGGAGAGAAGGAGGGGGCTGGTGGGGGGAGAGAGCGGGGGGAGAGAGAGGCAGAGCAGGAGTAATTGACCTGTCAGTATTCTGCTGCGGTTTGCCTCCCCTGCCAGTCACCACGGAAATGAGAAAAACATTATTTTTAAAATGTTATTTTCACCTGGTGTTTGATGTTATTTATTTGGCTGTGTGTGCCAGGTCAGAGGAGTGCTGCTATCAGGCTGACAGTATTGCGAGGTTAATAAAACACAGGCCTCCACACTGTCTCTCCTGCCTGGCGCTAGCCCTCGATCTGTGGAGGGTTACGGCTGTATCCCTCCCCCCTGCTCCCACGCCGCTGGCTTTAGTTCCACCTGCCAGATCGATGAAGTCAGTCGATATGTTTACCTAGCCCTTGTTTCATTTCCCCCCCAAAATACATGTCTTCATATTTCCCTCACGTCTGAGAGCCTCTCATCACATAAGCCTGTTGACCCATGTGCTGGCCAGGCTCAGCCAAAGCTGCAGTCGTATCCTGACAGAGAGAAGCTGTCTGAGACGGCCTCCTCAGACGTCTGCAGCAGCCCTGTGGAGCGTAGGCTGGCCTTATTAAAGTCTAGTGACATGTTAAAGATAGATGTGTCAGGCCGTCCTGCTCTTTCATGGAAATCCTCTTCTAATGAGCTCCTGAACCTGCACCCACCTCTTTTATCATGTGTGTGTGTGCGTGTGTGTGTGTGGATGTGAACTGTGTGATGTCCTGTAATCCCCCACCACCTACTCCATGCAACCTGTTGACATCTCTCCTCTCCTCCAGCTCCCAGTGCCCCCCCCCAGCAGGTGACGGTCCTGACAGTGGGCAGCCAGAACAGCACCTCCGTCAGCATCTCCTGGGACCCCCCTCCTCCTGACCACCAGAACGGCATCGTTCAGGAGTACAAGGCAGGTCCCGCCCTCACCACAGGCTGCACGTGCTCAGTGCACTAACCCTTACCCAGGAGCAGTCCAAAGATTCGTCTGACCTCACAGACGCTTTATATCATGCTGACTCTCTTCCTTTCTCTCTCTCTTTCTCTCTCTCTCTCTTTCTCTCTCTCTCTCTCTCTCTCTCTCTCTGTCTCTCTCTCTGTCTCTCTCTCTGTCTCTCTCTCTGTTTCTCTCTGTCTCTCTCTCTGTCTCTCTCTCTGTCTCTCTCTCTTTCTCTCTGTCTCTCTCTCTCTCCTTCAGATCTGGTGCCTGGGGAACGAGACTCGTTTCCACGTGAACAAGACCGTGGATGCAGCCATCCGCTCCGTGTTGGTGGGGGGGCTGCAGGCGGGGGTGTTGTACCGGGTGGAGGTGGCCGCCAGCACCAGTGCAGGGGTGGGGGTGAGGAGCGAGCCTCAGTCCATCATCATAGGTAAGACTGGGAGGGGGGAGGTTGTGGGGGAGATGAGTGATCTAATGACTGACGAGGAGTATAAGTATCTATTGATTAGCCATCCATTACTGTGTCGCTTCAACTGGTTAGTCCACCTATAGAATATATTGTATTACATTAGAGACATCTTCACTGCAATTAAGCTGTGGGGAAATAGCATCCTCTGTTATTAAGAAGAAAATGTTTACTGCTAGATAGCTGATGGCAGAAATGATTGAGTCATTAGTAACACCCCAGCCCTGTACATGTGGCCTGGCTGGTCATGATTTATATGGAGAGACTGCAGATTGGGTCTGGTTTGACCCATAACTGATGGCTTGGCCTGGGCCTCTTATTTTCCCAATGTCACTACTGTAATCCATCTACTAGTCCAAGGTGTGTGTGTGTGTGTGCGTATTGGATCTTCTGGTCTTATTATGCTTCATGAAATAGTGCCAGGCAGACAGGTGTGAGTGAGTCTGGATTGGAGATCAATATCCAGCAGCACGTGTGCTCCTCATCTCACTGCTTCCATGCTGCGGGTCAGATAGCAGAGTGAATTACTGTAGGCCCTGAGCTAAGCAAACAGCCGCTCACCTGGGCTTTGTCGTAAGCTTTCCGGCTTTCGCCTCCCTCAGTCTCCGCATTACATTTCACAGCACACCCACAAGATGAATGTCTGACTCGCACGGTCAATATGTTCTCTAATTCACGAGGGCAGGGTGTATTTTCCCTGAACCCGGCAGCCTCTGACCATATCCCGCTCTGATACCGCTTCGATTTATGGGAGCAGATGACCTGTTGGGGAGGTGTACTGTATTCTCCAGTGTGTTCTGGGATCCCCTGACTCTGATCCTCCCCCGCCCCGCCTCCCCCGCCCCGCCTCCCCCCAGGCAAGGACTTCCGAGACGTGATCATGAGTGGGAACCGTAACAACAGCATCACGGAGCAGATCACAGACGTGGTCAAGCAGCCGGCCTTCATCGCCGGGATCGGAGGGGCGTGCTGGGTCATCCTCATGGGCTTCAGCATCTGGCTGTACTGGAGGAGGAAGAAGAGGAAGGGGCTCAGCAACTACGCAGGTTAGACACACACACACACGCACCCCCACACACACCCCCACACACACACGCACCCCCACCCACACACGCACCCCCCCACACACACACGCACACACTCGTTCTCTCTAGTTCCCTTCATCCTAATATCTCAGTTCCAGCTAAGACTAAACCGCTTGTCGTTATCCTCCACTTCTCACGCATGTTTTCAAGATAGTTCCACGTAGTGTGAACAGGATGTAACCCCCCCCCCCCGATTAGAGCTGCTGCTGCTCTCCATCTTAAGGAGGTGTTTAAGACACCGGCAGCGATGAGTCTGGAAGGGCGAGCTCTCTGAACGCCAGCAGGGCGCAGTGTCAGTGGACCAGTAGCTGTGGGGTTGCGCGAGGTTGACCCGTCCACCCACAGTGTTGTTGATGCCCGGGGTGATGGGGCATGAGTGGGCTGGCTGCACAGCTAACGCTGGTCAGTCAGGAGAGGCAGAGCTAGGCTGGAGCGGGCCCATCTCACCTCCTACACCAACCCCCCCACACACACACACACACACACACACTGACATTTAAGTGTGAGAAGGGCAGCTGAACCCTCCCCCACTGGATCTCTTCCCCACACCACTGTTCTGATATCTAATGAGGGTGTGGGAGGTGGGAGCCGAGACACACACATAAGACATGTGGTATTAGTCAACATGGACCTCATGACTTCACTGTATAAACAGCATAAGGAGTTGTGTTTGGTTGTCTGGATGTGTTCTGGTGTCTTCATGTGTCACGACTTTGGCATGTCACATCGATCCGCCCCGATGTTGGGTTACGCAGTCAGTGAAGTAACAGCAATCTGTTCTTCATATCTGTTTGAATCACGCTGTTTTGTTTGGTGTTTTGTGCTTCTTTTTTGTTTGTGCCGCTGCCTCTGCATCTTTGTGGCCAATGAGCAGGCTTCTTCCTGGCCCTGTGTTATGGAGTGGGGGGGGGGGGGTTGTGGTTTGGCTTATACAGCCCATCTTGGCCCCTTTCCCTCCCCTCCAGTCCCAGTAACCCCCTCCCCCTCGCACCCCCTCCCCCTCGTCCCCCCATCCAAAGCACTGCTTACCTTCTCAGGCCTTTAACACTGGACTTTTCTGTCTTCTTGTTTTGCAGTTCAGTCCTTCACCTTCACCCCTGCAGGTACTGTTCATTTGTCCCGTCTCCTCATCCCCTATCCTGTCACAGGCCCCATCCTCTTCCTGCCCACAGGCCCCTCCCCTTCCTGCCCACACTATTCACCAATTCTGGTAGACCGTCCTCAGGACACGCCCAATACAGAACCAAACCAGGCCCATATCTGGACCAGATACAAGCTGCTCATTTGGTTTTGTAATTGGCGATGGCCTGAGCACAGACTCCAGCCTCTGCCCCTCCCCGAGAAACCTGCTTCCATCCTGCGCTGTCATCCTTCGCTGTGTCGTCCTGTGTTGTGTGGTCCTGTGTTGTGTGGTCCTGTGTTGTGTGGCCCTGTGTTGTGTCGTCCTGTGCTGTGTCGTCCTGTGTTGTGTGGCCCTGTGTTGTGTCGTCCTGTGCTGTGTCGTCCTGTGTTGTGTCGTCCTGTGCTGTGTCGTCCTGTGTTGTGTGGCCCTGTGTTGTGTGGCCCTGTGTTGTGTCGTCCTGTGCTGTGTCGTCCTGTGTTGTGTCGTCCTGTGCTGTGTCGTCCTGTGTTGTGTCGTCCTGTGTTGTGTCGTCCTGTGTTGTCTCCTTGTGTTGTCTCCTTGTGTTGTGTGTCGTGGCTGTCTGTGTTTGAATGAGCCTCCATGTTGCTGTTCTTCTCTCAGCGTGTCTGGCATTGTATCCATTGTGTCCCAGGTATGTTCCACCCTGTTCTGAACTCCCGTGTGTGTTGTTTGCCCTCTGCTCCGGGCCCCATGGGGCTCCATGTCCATGTGCCTCTGGGACCAGGATCCCGTATCCTCTCCTTCTGCTGCTCTGGGCTCACTGGTGGGGGTTTGTGTTGACACCGTCATGTTTTTTGTCTTCTCTTCCTTGTTGTTCTGATCTGCGTCTCTATTTGAAACACTTCATGTCCCATGATGCTCTACGTCCTTGGATGATTTGGTCAATTGCAGTTCACTTGATAGCGTCAACAAGGTTAGCTCTTTCTGGACGGACGTGTGTCCAGTCCCCGAGTGGACGTTGGACTGTGTCTGGCTGCCACAGGCACACAGTCACAAATGCTCGTCGAGGACAAAAGAGCGCGCGAGAGAGAGAGAGACATTTGGACCGTCCTCATGGATGTCTTTGAGACATGAGAATGGGAGTCTGCAGTGAGTCCACCGTGCCGTGGTGTCAGTCAGTCCGACTGAGGCGAGGTGAGGCTGAGTGTGCCTGTGTCCTGTCTCTGTCAGCTACTGCAGAGGTGATTCACAGTGCTGTGGAGGCAGCCGGCCAGCACAAGGAAGATTTGATGGAATTTTTATACGCTGATTACCACCCGTACCATCCCCCCCCCCCCCCCCCCCCTCCGCCCCCCACACACACCCACACACACTCTCACACACACACCACTACACCCCAGATGCTTATTAAAGGGGATTAATCTGTATTCATATTGGAGAAAGTGCTTATCTGTAAGAAAGGAGTGCCACAGTGTCTGTTACTGCCACATCAGTCTGGCTAACATGAAAGTCCTCCTCTGCAGCCCACAAATGTGCCGGAGCACAGATAGGGACTTCAGAGGCCTCCTCGCTGCAGACCCACACACACACAAACACACACACACGCCTCACACAGTCCACACACAACACACTCCACACACTTCACACACAGACACGTACTATCCACAAACACACACACACACACTCTCCACGCATACAAGCGCACCTCCCTAACGCCCCCTTTTTCCCTCCCCCGAGGGAGACGGAGAGAGAAGTCACGTCGCTTACTGCCAGCGAAACGAAGCTTCAGTGGAGAGAGCCTGGTCCCTTTAAGATCACACTGTCAAAGACTTATGCAAATGAGCCACTGTGGCTGGAATGAAGCTATCATTGAAAATAAAATCTGTCGTTATCTGAGTAGCAGTGCTGGATAGGGATGGGGGGTCTCCTGTTATATGGTTTATCATGAATGGATTTTTACTCGCTTTGTGAAACGAAACGTAAACAATAACAGTAAAGCAACATTGGCATTTTAATGTTCATCAAAGGGAATCATGAGCATTATAGAATCATTCATCCAACTGTACAATGGATACAAAAACAACACCCTGTGTAGTTTGAGAAAGGTACAGTACATGATAGGGCAGGCAGGTTCCTGTCATGGAAGAGCTAGGGGATTCCAACACTGCCACCCCTTCCTCCCTAACGTGTCCATGTTCATGCAGCCCGAGAATCCTCTCTTCTCCTCTCTGTGGGGAAGTGTTCACCCAACACGTGGGGGCTTGTTGGGAGACCAGCTGAAGAGAGGCCGAGAGGAGAGCAGGAATGTTCATCCCTCCTCCTCCTCCCTCTCCTCCTTTCTTTAATCTCCATCTGTGGAACAAATGAGCCAAATTACCATCCGCTTCTCAACTGAACCAGGGCCCCCTCTCTCTCTCCCCCCTCTCTCCTTCTTCCCCACCCCTCTCCCACTCTGTTGCATGGGGTGATTTCCAAAACTCTTGCTCCCCCCCCCCTTTGCTCTGCACATTTCCTGTGATCCATTGAAGTCCATGTTCTCAGCTCCAAAACTTCCTTGTCATCACGCGTGTTGAACAGAGATGAAACAGATCATCCTCTCTCTTGTCCTCTCTCTTTCTCTCTTATCTCTCTCTCTGTCTCTCTCTCTCTCTCCCTAACTCTCTCTCTATCTCTCTCTCTCTCCCTAACTCTCTATCTCTCTCTCCTAGCTGACAAAACGGAGCGGGCCTCATCCAGAGCTCCCCTAAACAAGGGAACCCTGCTAGCATCGGCAGCGCTAACTCACTAGACGTCCACTAGACGTGTCGTTCAGGCTGATTAATGAGCCCACTGACTTTTCTAATCATTTTCGGGGCCAAGATTTAATCACACTTCTGATGATAACTCAAGGATCAAAATAAGAGAGGCTAAGCGAGTCTTGTCTCTCATCAGGCATGTGTCCTTGGTAAGGAACACATTAAGAGAGCGACGCGTGCAGAGCGCTCCGGCGTCCTCACTCACTGCTTCCTTCTTTTTAATTTTCGCCGAGAGGGATGGACATGCAGGTCCATGGTCCTCTCTTAAAGAATCCATTAGTATCCACCTAGTCTGCCAGGACACATGACCTTGGGTAGCACTTTGTAATAACTGTACACAAGGACAGCGGCACCGTCTCCCTCTCTCTCTCTCTCTCTCTCTCTCTCTCTCTCTCTCTCTCTCTCTCTCTTTCTCTCTCTCTCTCTCTCTCTCTCTCTCTCTCTCTCTATCTCTCTCTCTCTCTCTCTCATGTTGTTCTGTAACCTTTGGAAATAAACCTTGGTGTGATGTAATGTAAAATGTCTGAAAATTCAACAGATTGCTTTGTTCTCTCTCTCTGTCTCTCCCCCTCTCCCTCTCTCCCTCCCACCCTCTCCGCACCCACAGTGACGTTCCAGCGAGTCGACGGAGGTCTGATGAGCAATGGCAGGTGAGCGTGCGGTCCATCAGGGACACGCTGCCCTTCCACCCAGACACAAACAATAGCAGGCCTATTATCCTTGTGCCAATCAAACACTCGCTGCTCCCTGCATGCACACGCCACTTTACACCCACGGCACACTCGCGGTGTACATCCACAACAGTACACATGACCGTACACACACACACACACTTCACATCACGCTGAGGCGCTGTCAAGCCGTGTCCATCACCCCTGGAAACGGCGGAACCTTCCAGCACATCCACGCATCCTCCTCCAAGCATTTTCTTTTCTTAGCTTCAAGTCTTCACGATATTCAGTTTTAGTGACCTCAGCTCCTCAACAATAACCATGTCATCTGCAACTGCAAGGCAAGCCTTCCCCCATGCAGATAGGTGACGGATGAATCTATAGATAACCGATACCTGTGAACGCGTGTGTGTGTGTGTGTGTATGTTGCGTGCAGACCAGAGTGCAAACATTCCGAACACATCTCCGTTCACGCATCGATACATGCAGCCATAAATCTCCCCAACTGAATTAGCAGAAACAATTTAAGCAGAGAAAGCTTTTATTTTATCATTTATCTTAAGCTGCTAGTTCCAGGGGCCCCAGCAGCCCCCTGGAGTGATAAATCTGCCTGTCACCTCACGCGGGCAGCAGGGATCCTAGCACATGTAATAATGTAAAAATAATTACCCAGGAGAGAGGTGTGGAGCGTACCCCTCCTGCCCCCATAGACAGTCTGCTCTTTCTCTTTACCCTCCCCCCCTCTGTCTTTCTCCACCCCCCGCCCCCCCCCCCCCCCCCCCCCCCCCTCTCTCTCTCTCTTTCTCTTTCTCTCCATCTTTCTCGCCATCCACCTATATTTCTCTACAATGTGTGTCACAGTGGGTGTTTGTGAAGGGGGTCTGGACTTTAGAGGTTGGGGTTCATCTCAGCGACACCAGTTATTGAGGCTTTGTGGGGTAATCCAGCCTGCCAGACAGCTACAGCTTCAGCACACCTGACTTTTCAAATCCCCACGGGATGGGAATCACTCTGTCTCATCTTCAAGCTGCGTTCGGCACCCTGTGTGCTCATGGCTGACTGTCTGGAGGTGTCTCTTTCTTCCCGTGTTTACTAAGTCTGAATACAGCTGTGTTTTCATTTTCTTTTAGCGTGAGTGTGTGTGTGAGTGTGTGTGAGTGTGTGTGTGTGTGAGTGTGAGTGTGTGCTCGCCTGTCGGTGTGTGTGCCTGTCCATATTTCTGCGAGCCCTGCCAGCAAGCACTCAAAGAATTAGCCACACCACTTGCCATGCCTTTTCTCATCCGTTTTTTGCTGTAGTGTTTTTCCTTCAATTTTCCACATAAATGCGTCTGATTCTCCTGCCGGTGGAGGGGCTGGAGGCCTCCCTCCCTGTCTCTGGGTTCCTCCCATCTGCAAGCTGGAGGGAGATGTGGCAGCACAGCAGCTTGGAGCCGGGAGTTGTGTGTCTCTCTTAACGTAAATCTCTCCCTGTTGGGTCTCTGGGCTGCCATCGGAGCCCAGATGTTGCAGCCTCCCCATCTGCCTAGAGAGAGCAGCAGAGGATCACAGGGAAGTGTGTTCATTCGTTATGTGGGATGTTTATCGCATTAATTAGACAATAGCAAATGAAGCTACGTCTGTTTCCCGGCTCCTCATTGGCTGCTGCCAAATTGGCCTGACTGAACAATTACACTTAATCGATCACAGAATAAATGATTCAAGGAAGATGAATTGGTTGCAGATTGGTGAAACCTGGATGGTATGTCTGGCTGCTCTGTAGGAATTGATAGAAGACGATGAAGTCTTTCTTTCTCGCGCTGGCAGAAAGATGGTCATAATGAGTCAAACAACTTCCTATACAGCCATTTATCAATATTTTAATAAAACAAAGAGGGAGAGGGTTTAGTCATGACTGTTGATATGGAGAGATTCCTGTACACTGCTAGACAGAGAAATACCAGTCCGACAGAGGAATCTCTGTGCACAGTATGCAGATCTAAGAGGGAAATGTGTTTCCAACACGCCCTAAGTGTAATTTAATGCGCCATCTTTTAGTGTGAGTTGTAGTCTCACTAGCCAGAGTGTGGACCCATACACTCTCCTGATTTATGGAGTTGTTTTGGGATGAATATCTCTCTGCTGGCTTGTTTATGACTCATCTTGCATCAGACATCTTGGGCGGTATTTCAGGTTTGCTACCTTTCACAACACCAGACATGCCTGACAAAAGTGGCCTCAAATCTAATCTTATCAGCCAAGGCTGCAATACATTTGGAGGTCCACTAGGATTCAAAGTTTCATGTCAAGTTGTTGTAAGACGCATTACCCTTTCCCCCCTCCGAGTCATGGCCCCCATATAACAGATATAGCCAATTACCATCACTCTTATTCTAATTATCCTCTCTGGGAATGTGTTGCTAAGTTCTAAATTCAGGACATGGACAGGGCAGCACTTTACAGTATTAACTCCTCGTCTCCCAAATGCTTGGTGGTTTGGGTTTGGTGTGGTGCAGAGTGGGGTGGGGTGAGGAGGTGCAGGGTGGGGTGAGGAGGTGCAGGGTGGGGCGAGGAGGTGCAGGGTGGGGTGAGGAGGTGCAGGGTGGGGTGAGGAGGTGTAGGGTGGGGTGAGGATGGGGTGAGGAGGTGCAGGGTGGGGCGAGGAGGTGCAGGGTGGGGTGAGGAGGTGCAGGGTGGGGCGAGGAGGTGCAGGGTGGGGTGAGGAGGTGCAGGGTGGGGTGAGGAGGTGCAGGGTGGGGTGAGGATGGGGTAAGGAGGAGCAGGGTGGGGCGAGGAGGTGCAGGGTGGGGTAAGGAGGTGCAGGGTGGGGTGAGGAGGTGCAGGGTGGGGTAAGGAGGTGCAGGGTGGGGCGAGGAGGTGCAGGGTGGGGTGAAGAGGTGCAGGGTGGGGTGAGGAGGTGCAGGGTGGGGCGAGGATGTGCAGGGTGGGGTGAGGAGGTGCAGGGTGGGGTAAGGAGGTGCAGGGTGGGGTGAGGAGGTGCAGGGTGGGGTGAGGAGGTGCAGGGTGGGGTGAGGAGGTGCAGGGTGGGGTGAAGAGGTGCAGGGTGGGGTGAGGAGGTGCAGGGTGGGGTGAGGAGGTGCAGGGTGGGGCGAGGATGTGCAGGGTGGGGGGTGAGGAGGTGCAGGGTAGGGTGAGGAGGTGCAGGGTGGGGTGAGGAGGTGCAGGGTGGGGTAAGGAGGTGCAGGGTGGGGTAAGGAGGTGCAGGGTGGGGTGAGGAGGTGCAGGGTGGGGTAAAGAGGTGCAGGGTGGGGTGAGGAGGTGCAGGGTGGGGTAAGGAGATGCAGGGTGGGGTAAGGAGGTGCAGGGTGGGGTGAGGAGGTGCAGGGTGGGGTAAGGAGGTGCAGGGTGGGGTGAGGAGGTGCAGGGTGGGGTAAGGAGGTGCAGGGTGGGGTGAGGAGGTGCAGGGTGGGGTGAGGAGGTGCAGGGTGGGGTGAGGAGGTGCAGGGTTAATCCGCCAGAGCTGTGAGACTGGTAATGAGGGAGAGATGGAACTATATTTTATATTGACACAGGAGCTTCTCTCTCTCTCTCTCTCTCTCTCTCTCTCTCTCTCTCTCTCTCCAACCCTCTCTTTCCCGGTCTCTCTCTCCCTCTATCTTTCTCATCCTTTTGTCATCTGGCAGGAAACTCTGAGCTGACAGATGTTGAGCGGGAGAGAGGAAGGAGGGAGGGATGAAATGAGGAGGTGTGTGGTGAGAAGGAGAATGGGGTTAGGAAGAGATTGATGCTGAGTGAGCGAGGGAGGGAGGGAGAGAGGGAAAGAATGAAGGGAGTGGGGGGATGTGGCAGTGAGAAACGGTGGGGTGGGGGATGGGGGGGTGGGGATGGGGGCGAGGGCAGCTAGATGTATTACCCTATGAGAAGTGCACACGTCTGATGCACAGCCATCAATTTGAAAACCTCTTCTCCCCCCAGGGCCTGTTTTGGCATTGAGGAACCATGGTGAGGGCTCTTAGCTTGTCAAGGCCTCCTTCTGTAGCCCTGCCCTTCATATATACCCCCCCCCCCCCCCCACACGCACACACACACACACACATCCCACTAGCCACAACCTCAAGCTCTTCTCATTAGAACCTGTGGCTGAGGAAGACGTGAGCTGCAGCTCCTGTTCCAGCACCATGTACATATCCTGAGCCTTCCCCCTCTCCCCCTGGTGCCATGTCACTTCCCTAGAGCAGAAGGGCCTTTTGTCTGGAAAAGCAGCCAGACAGGCAGGCAGGACGGCAACAAGGGAGTCAGGCAGACAGACAAGCAGGCAGGAAACAGACAGACAGACAGACAGGCAGGCAGGCAGGCAGGCTAGCCATCGCCTGGGGTTCTAGTTGGACCAACAATCGGTGATATCTCAGGGGCGAGAGAGAGAGAGAGAGAGAGAGAGGGCAGAGCTGCTGCACAGGAGGCCTCAGACCCACTAACCCAGGTCAGCTCACTTCTTCCCTGACGAGTGAGCGTTAACTGTGCTGTGACTTCACAGCACGATGCTCTCCGTTTCATGTTCCGCATGAGCAGGAAACTCTGTCCCTCCTTGAATATTTTCACAAACTCATTTCCATTGCACTTAAAATCCCTCTCTATTGTCAGTGTTAGAATGGAGCCGCACGGGTAACGGAACGGAATCACACACGCACAAAGGAACCCGGCTTCGCCTCGCACTCTCATCTACCTCCGACGGTGTTGCCGTGGTAACGAGCCCCAGACGTGACTGTACAGTAAAGTGGCCCTAATGCCCTCCCAGCAGTCACCCATGACAGGTTAAAGTCTTAATGGTCGCTTTTTATGGACCCCCCCCCCTCCAGGAGGGAGGGACACGCAACACCTGTTAAATGGAGCCAGTCCCCCCCCATCACCCTCAGGCATCACACAAGTGGGTTTGTTGAGGGAGGATGGCTGTGAAAACACAGCAAAGCACAGGATGAACGTGTGAGGGCGTAGGAGTGGCGCTACGTACATGCTTATGTGTGTGTGTGTGTGTCAGTACAGTGTATGTGTGGGGTGTGTGTGTCAGTACAGTGTATGTGTGGGGTGTGTGTCAGTAGTACGCGTGTTTGTTGCGCGCGTCAGAGCGAGCATGACAAAGGCACAGCAGGGATGGGAGGAGTTGTGTCGCCTGGAGGAATTCTAAGTTGAGGAGCAAAGACACATGCATACACGCTTCCCCCATATCTTAGAACATGTTATTAGCACCTGAGGCTGCACACATACACAAACACCCCCCCACACACACACACCCCCCCACACACACACACCCCCCCACACACACACACCCCCCCACACACACACACCCCCCCACACACACACACCCCCCCACACACACACACCCCCCCACACACACACTTACATTAGAACATATGTTTGATCCCATGCCGAGGCGTGGACTCCCTACTGACTCCCTTGCCGTCATGTTTATTTATTTTAAATTTCATTCTAATCGGCAAACGTGAAGGTTTCATAAATCAAGAGCATGTCCCTCATAATTAGTACTACATGAGGGGTTTGCTAGTGGTTATAGGGAGGGGGGGGGGGGGGGGGGGGGGGGGGGGGGGGGGGGGGGGGGGGCAAAAAACATATTTGCATGTGAATGACTATGGTGCTTGCACTTGTGTTTGTGTGTGTAACATGAGGCATGGTGTGTCTCCTCAGTCGACCTGGCCTGCTGAATGCCAGTGACCCGGCCTACCCCTGGCTGGCTGACTCCTGGCCCGCCACCAGCCTGCCTGTCAACAGCAGCTCAGGCGGGCCCAACGTCCTCGCTAACTTTGGCCGTGGAGGTGAGTGAGGGGCCGCCCTCCGGGGCTGCGGAGCTGGGAGGGAGATGTATGACTGTGTGGGGGACATGAGATAACGGATGGAGGGTGGAGGTGGTGCTTTGCTCCCTGCTGCTCCTCTCCACTGTATTCATCATGCCCCCCCCCCCCCCCAGCCTTGTAGATGTATACCTGTGTGGATATTGCATACGCGTGTTTGGATATACATTTATATATCACATCAGACCGATGCCTGGACGCCATAGAGACGGCCCCCTGCGCTGTCATCCGCTGAGTAATGGTAAACAGTCCAGCCTGGTGTCACCGCCCATACCTCAGAGAGGGTGGGAGGGAGGGAGGGAGGGAGGGAGGGGGGCTGAGAGAGCGATGGATGGGGAAGGAGGGCTGTTTGAAAAGATGGTCCTGGGCAGCCAGTCGTGAAGGACAGGCGCAGCTCGGCTGGCGCAGATGCGGACGCTTCCACTGTGGCTGTACATCATCTCCCCTTCAGTGGGCGCACAGACCATACACTACACATGCTACACACACACACACACACACATGCAGAGTGGCAGGATTATCCCTCATGGGTGGAGGAGGAGAAGAAAGGGGAGGAGAGGAGAAAGGGAGCCACATAGGACGAAGCGAGAGGAGATGAGAGGAGCGGGGCCCCCAAGGTTGCTTTCCGGGCTGGAATGCATGAATAAGTTGGGATGAATATGTTAAACACTGGATGTGACGAGCTGGCCTGGTGGCCGTGTCCTCTGGGACTTCGGGTGTGTGAAGCCCGGGTCACACTGACCAGCTGCATAATGAGACACTGCTCTCAGCTAATCTCCTGTGAAGACCAACCTTGTTCATCAAGGCTGCCTTTCCCTGATAACCCGCCTGCTTTTATTCAAACGCTCAGAGGTCGCAGGTGAACAGTATAGGTAGATCCCTTGGAAGCCGAGTACTTGTGAACGCTCCTTCTCATCCCTCATCCCTCCCTCCCCCAGATCTCCCCAGTGGCCAGGGGGATAAGACAGGCACCATGCTGTCTGAAGGAGCCATCTACAGCAGTATTGATTTCACCACCAAGGCCAGCTACAACAGCCCCAGCCAGGCATCCCAGGCCACCCCCTACGCCACCACCCAGATCCTCCACTCCAGCAGCATCCAGGAGCTGGCTGTGGACCTGCCAGAGGCCCAGTGGAAGGCCTCTGTCCAGGCCAAGCAGGAGATGGCCAACCTGGGCTACTCCTTACCTGACAAGAACTCCTGCAACAACAGTAAGTCCTGAAGCTGAAGTGTGCGTTTGGTGAGTGAGGAGGATGAATGTTTGCGTTTGGTGAGTGAGGAGGATGAATGTGTGGGTTTGGTGAGTGAGGAGGATGAATGTGTGGGTTTGGTGAGTGAGGAGGATGAATGTGTGGGTTTGGTGAGAGTGGAGGATGAATGTGTGGGTTTGGTGAGAGTTGAGGATGAATGTGTGGGTTTGGTGAGTGAGGAGGATGAATGTGTGGGTTTTAGGAAGAATGAAAACAGCCATGGAGATATGTCATATGAGCCCACGATGAACTATCTGTACAGTTCATGTACATTCTTCAACACTATTTCACAATGTGAAGCGGTTAAGCTGTGCTGTCCATGCAGACCGGGGTCTGTTCAAAAGGACATGCTGTTGGTCACTTTCTCAGGTTATCTAAACACCCTGAGATGGGCTGGTGTTGACAGATCTGGAGTTACTTCTGGTGTCAGATTCTGTCTCCTTCATCCCTCACTCCCTGAGTAATTACCCATCCACTTTAACACTGCTAATATTTAAGAAAATAATCCTGCTCAATTAGAAAGGATTTGAAGATAGATTTTATAGTTTCTCACTTTTAAGACTAATGAGTGTTCTCAGGCGATACTGCTTATACATATTTATGATCTCATACCTCAAAGGTTTAAAATAGATTAATTATATACTTTAACATTTTTCCCCCTAATGTAATCTAGAATATCATTTCCCAAACCTCTCTGGCTTGAATTTATAAAGTAAAATGTTATTATATTCCTGAAGAAATATATTAAATAAATGACATAAATGGGGCAGTAAATGACATTAAACTGCTGCTTTTGGATTTTATCGTTCCACTTCATAGATTAAGAACAATTTGGAACTTTCCCCAATGAATAACAAGGAAATAACTTAGTTTCAATATCAAAGCAACATCAAGTTTTTAGAATGAGAGACTGAATGAGAGGGTGTGTGGTTGAGAGGACAGATGCACCAAATCCAGATTTTTGGGGTTCAGACAAATACCAAATTCACTGGTTAAGATTCAGACGAATCCGAAACCGAATACCGAATCCTACTCCCAAAAGAATAGGCAACATTATGCCAAAAAGACAAGTGGGAACAACTATTTTGACAATTACCATAAAATATTAGCCTTTTAGATTTCTTGAATTTCTTTCAGAGGTTTCATACACAAATGTTTCAACAGCTGAGATGTTGTGTATTGTTTAGGGTCCTTGCCACCACGAGACAAATCGGCATTGCAAATTGAACATGTAGCTCGACTTGAATCGCCTTCTTTTGACTGAAAGTACTGCCAAAAAACAAATTCTGCTCACATGTTCCATTTTCACTTTCTCTCAGCCTACTGCATTGAACGGTCCACCTACGTAAACACCTTCCCGTCATCAACGGCAGCGTCATTTGGTCAACCAGTATAGAGAGTGTAGTGCATGCGGAGGGTTAGGTTCAGTGGGAAGAAATTCTAAGGTTCGGCCGAAACCGAACCCCGTCAAAAAGCCCAATATTAGGCCGAATCTGAATCCTGGATTTGGTTCATCCCTCGTTGAGAGGAGCGTGAAAGGATGATGACGTGTGAATGACTGAGAGGAGAGTGATGTCACCACTTGCCTGATGCTTTAACTGCATGTCTTGCATGTGCTTGTGCTGTCACCTGACACCTGCCACCTGACCCCTGACACCACTGTTGTTTTTTTACCCCTTTAACCCGACTAGCACTCCTTTTCATTCCTGACTACCGATTGGCCGAGGGAATGTCTAATAGAATGCCCCACAACCAATCACAAGATTTCAGCACCACCAGCTCTCACAACAGCTCCGAGCGCAGTGGCAGTCTCTCAGGTTGGTCCCCCCAGGAGCAGGGCTCTGAGACTCGTCTCTCCTCCCTTCCTTCCTTCCTTCCTTACTTCCTTCCTTCTCTCTCCTCCTTCCTTCTCTTTCTCCTCTTTCCACGTTTCTCTCCTCTTCATTTTCAGTCTGACTCTTCGGCACAACTCAGAATCTCAAAGGAATATTGATTGATTGACCTGGCGATTGCTTTATTGATCTGATCTATGTGCACGTGCAAATCCCCAAATCTGAGAGGGACTTTATATTAACACGCTCCCGCCCCCACCCCTCCTTTTTCCCCCATGATGCTTTGCTCCTGTTGTCAGGGCTCCCTGTTAATTTCAGCCTGATGAAGACACACCTACACAACGCTGCTGTAGTTGTTGGAAATGTGAAGCGTTAGGGACATAACCTACAGTAGTACTACAGCACAGCACTCTGCACCAGCCTCTGATGTTCTTCCCAAAGCAGTAGATGTCTGTCAGGTGTTTGTCTTGCTGTCTGAGGCAGCAATCTGAGAGCCAATGCAAGCAGATGCAAATTGGCCTCTTGAACAGGGCTGGGGTGGTGCCTTGTAAGAGCGTGCATGCACTCGCACACTCTCTCCCTCAAACACACACACGCACACACACGCACGCACACACACACACACACAAACCATCTGAAACGCTTGGCTGAGTAAAGTGGTGAGAGTAGGCCTCCCTTTCCTCTGATCTTCTAATGGTAGCTGCCTACAGTAAAACTCATGTACTGAGAATTACAATGTCATTTATAGGACACTGAGGCAGCCCTTAGCTTGGCTGCCTCCCCCCTCCCCTCCTCGCCCTTCTATAATATCGTTACAACCCACTGCCTTAACTGGTCTAATGGAACTGGTTCCTCCTTTAAGAGCCTGGCATCTGAACTGACCACGCCTGCTAGACAGAGGCAGAGATTTGACCACAGGCAGGGTAGAGAGTCCAGCTGGACTGTATTACTGGACCAGCTGAGGGGTGCGTGGAGGCTGTCTCTATATCAAGAGGAGGGAGAGGGAGGGAGAGAGGAGCATAGAGCGAGATGCCCAGAGTCAGCGAGGACACAGATGGGAAACAGATAGGGTCATCTTATTAGTACTTCCTGCACGGACGGGAAACCAGAGAACCAGAGTCTCTAGATAAACTAACATGTGTATTTCATTTGGAGGCCTCTGGATATTTTTCATTGCTAATTTCAGTGACTCGTGTCCTAAAATGTTATACTTATTAGATTCACCTGAATACAGGAATTCTACTGGAATTTCCCCTTCCACTTACTATTGCATGGTAACTTCAAAAATATATTATTACAAGGCTACAAATGTACAATGCCTGTTTCTGTTTTAATAGAAAGATATTCCTAGGAAATATACTCTAAAATGGTTTATTTCTACTTGTGGTGGTTCATTCTATAGCAGGTGACACCTTATGGATTCTTTAGAACAAAACAACTTTCAGAATAACCAAAACCTGACCTGTGAAATGTATCACTTCAGTGTCTAAATATTGTGAATCTATGTAGAAGACAAGAAAAACTCACTGGCTGAAGTGAGGACGTTCCTGTTCAGAGTAGGCTCAGAGGAGAAGCAGAGGAATAATGAGCACCATGTTTAAGGAGGAGAGGGGGGAGGAAGGGGGGAGAGAGGGATGTGTAGCAGAGGGATGAAGAGGAGCAGAAATAGTGCAGCTCTCAAAGCAACTGCTGGAGGATCATTTCCACTGGGGGTGGACAGCTGCTCATTAGGTGGAGGAGGAGAGGAGGAGAGACCATGAAGGAAGAGGAGGAGAGACCATGAAGGAAGAGGAGGGCAGAGAGGAGACCCAGAGAAGATGCTGCTGCACCTCTAAACTTGTCTCTGAAACAGCAAGTGACTGGTGAACCCAGTGGGACATCCTCTCCTCCTGCCCCGGGTGGCCGTCGAGTTCTCCTGGACTCTCCGTTTGTGGCCGTGCCTCAGAACTTCCTCAGAACTGACGCACCCAATAAAAACAGAGGCAGCTCAAGCCTTCAGCAGCCCTACAGTTAAAGTCTGGGAGTGTCCAAACCCCAGCTATAAATACTGAACTCCACATCTATATATAAGGGCACGGCAGGGTTTGAAGAGTGGGTTTGTCATGGGGACGGTTGGGGTGTGGAGCTCCTGGCCCGCGCCCTTTTAGGATTGGTCCTGTGTGGGGCCACTCCAGCTTCAGTGTCAGCCATCCTTCCTTTGAAGAAGCTCATTTACAATATGGATGTGTGATCCAGAGTGGGGAAAGGGTCTTGATTGAGCGATCGCCCCCGCTCTGCCATTGATTGGGGAAAGCCAAGCCCAGAGGAAGTGTTGGGAAACCCAATCACTTTCAGACTTTCTCCTGCAGAGTCGCCCGCCCTGGGCCCAACTGCTGTTGTTTTATTACTCACATATTTATTCATTTTATTCCCCCCCCCCCCTCCTTTTCCTTCACTTCCACCCGCCACCCCCCCCCCCCCCCCCCCACCAACCCTTCTGATGGCTTTCTTATTTGCTAACAATGTTGAGATGCTACCATCTTAGATGCAAACATTTGCTCATTTTTCAAGAGGAATCTGTTTGCGGAACCCTCTTCGAGAGAAGGATGTGACCGCTTTGCACCGTGCGACCCTCCCCTGTAAACCCCACCGTGCCTCGAGGCAGGTCCTCCTTTTCGAAGACCTGGAGCTAATTTAGAGCCGTGTCAGGGCAAGGCTAGAATATTAGAGGACATGATTTGACATGGCCGAGGACGAGGGGTTCTCTGAAGAGAGCCTCTCTTGTGGTGGAGGCAGAAGTGATTACAGGCCTTTGGCAGGGAGGGTTTAACCAACAGATGACAGATACAAATGTACACAACGGAACCTCCCTGGGGTGGTTTGTGCTAGCCGGTGTGGCTGGCCAGCCCTGCTAGCTCGGGGGATTTTCTGGATTGAGATGTGAGCTGTCCCTTGGCAGGCAAACAGTGGAGCCTGCCACTAATGCATTCAGAGGGCAGATTTTAGACACCCATTCGGAAATATACAGTACTGTAAGTTTCTTAAAAATCATAAAAACCAAAGTTATAGTATAGTACATTTTTGTTGAACTATTTATTTCTCTAAAACCAGAGATGTTGGCTGTGATTTGCAAAGGAAGTATAAGTACTGTGTTGTGGAGGCTCAGCAATGTAGCACCTAAGGACATGCTCCAGAGCTGCTGTTTCGGCCGGCTGAACACAGCGAGCCAAATGATTCCAGTGGAAGTGTGAGGTCACATCACATGTGGCTTGGGACAGGAAGGGGCTTTACCACAGTCCCCAAATCAGATTCTGGGACCCCGGCTTCCACTGGCAGGTTTATAAAGATGGATGGGCAGGGGGAGGGGGTGACTGGGGTTAGAGAGATATGAGGGGAAATGGATAGGGGGGCGAAGGTAGAGGGGCTCTCTGGTGTAATAAAATAAATGAAAGTGTGATAGACTCTCAGTGATTCCATTAGCACCTCATAGTCAGACACCCACTCAGCCCTTTCCTTATGGTGATCTGAGGAGAGAGATGTTTCATTGTGAACCGCAACCCTTGGGTGGGGAGGGGGGGGGGAGACAAAGGTCCGCTTTACTGCTGCTAACTCCTGTTTCTATGGAGATTAGAGGCTTTTCAGCCAATCAATCAACAGAATGGTGCTTTTTCAGCAGTTGGCCTTGTGACACTGTGTGTTTGCTGAAAGGCAGGAGCACATTGAAGAGGATCGGGTTTGAGAATGTTCGTGTTTTTACCAGGAGATGCTTGGATTCTCTTATAGAATACATAATAATTTACAGTAACTTCATATTGATTTTGTTTGCAAAATTTATTTGCAACTTGGAGACAGTAAATCGTTTCCCTTTGCCACCCCAGTTATGCAGTAAATTGATTTTAGTTGATAATTCCTTTCTGTACGTGGTACGAGTCCTTCTCTGTAACTCTCTTTCTTCCTGTCTCTCTCTCCCTCCCTCTCTCTCTCCCCCTCTTCCTGTCTTCTCAGGTGGTAAGGGAGGCAAGAAGAAGAAAACCAAGGCTAGCACCAAGCCCACCAAGGCAAACGGCACCAACTGGGCCCACGTGCCCCTGCCCCCTCCGCCCATCCACCCCCTCCCTGGCACCGACATGGACCACTACCCCAACGAGCACCACGAAGGGGGAGGGTACGTCTGCCGCACCCACCACCTGACCGATCAACACCACCACACTCTCTGGCTCTCCTTCATCCTCCATGATGCTGGAATAGACCCCCCCCCTACCTCCCCCGCCCCCGCAGCCCTGTAGCTACTTGTGTCCTATTGTTAAAAGACAATAGTGCAATAGTGCAACAGTCCAGAGTTCAAGGAGGTCCTGCTGTGTTTACCAGACAATTGTCCTTCTCTAGACTGGCTGACTAATTACTCTGATGCATGTGGAAGAAACCTGTATGTGTGTTTACGTGTGTGTACGTCTGTGTGTGTGTGTGTGTGTTTGCACATGCACGATATGTGTGCACACACATAGACGCAGATGGTTGCAGATCAGTCTATCTGCTGATCCAGACTTTATCTGAGGGAAACTTCCTGAGAGCAGAGAACATTGTTTCAGCTGCTGCCTCCTGGGGCTGAGGGACAGACAGGCAGATGGGATCAGATCACTTACCAGGCTGCTCGGTCTGACTCGCCCATAACTCTCACGGAGAGAGGGGGAGAGAGAGAGAGATTGGAAAGAAAGTAAAGGAGGGAGAACGAGATAAAAAGCGTGTGAGAAAGTTTGCTGGAGAGAGATTTCGAGGAGAGAGAGAGGCAGGGGGAGAGATTGAGAAATCTAAACTGGAACAACAAACATCTTGGACTCTCATGTGGAGGGTCTAGTTTTTCTTTCCAAACATCTTTATCGCCAGTAGACTGCCAGTTAAGCCTGTGTCTATCCAGCCTGGAATGTCCAGGGTGAGTAGAACGAAATGTCAAGGCTGGAGTGCGTACACACATACACACGCAGGGAAATCAGCTCATTGAGTTGAGTGTGTGCCTCCGTGGTTTAGATGTGCTGTCCTCCCTCTCCCGTTTCCAATCTGGGAGACTCATCGGCTTTAATAGGCTATCTGGCACATGAGCGGGCCTCACTGTAAATCTGAGCCTGCTCTTAATGACGGCAGATTAAAACGGTTATGTCCCATGGAGTGTGCGCTGACAAATTCCTTTAATGAACATTTTCTTTACGAGCAGTATTATTTCAGCATGTATAAGCACAGTTAAGGGAGGCTTCTTGCCCCGCGCCACTCAAGCTTTTAACATCAGAGAGTCCTTTCCCCAAGTTTGTCAAGGTCACACCACGCCGTGGTCCGAATAAGAGATGAGGTGGACCGTGCGTCGCTGTGTGACAAGACTCTCTCTCTCTCCCCTGCCTCCCCTCCCCCAGGTATGAGAGCGACGGCTGGGGCCCGCCCATGCCCATGCAGACCTACCTCCACCAGGGCCTGGAGGACGAGCTGGAGGAGGAGGACGAGAGAGTCCCCACGCCGCCCATCCGGGGCGTGGCCTCCTCCCCGGCCGCGGTGTCCTTCGGCCAGCAGTCCACAGCCACCCTCACCCCCTCCCCCCGCGAGGAGATGCAGCCCATGCTCCAGGCCCACCTGGACGAGCTGACCAGAGCGTACCAACTGGACATGGCCAAACAGACATGGTACGGTCTGACCAGGGCACTGCAGCACTCTAGGGAGACACCTCTGCTCTAGATATCACTTAGTCCTCCAGGATTCCCACTCCCCCGCATGTGTATGTTTTTATTCATGCGTTATGTCAACGGTGTAGTCATGCATTGCGCAATGTGGCCGCACACATTAATCATCTCATTTTAATGGGGCCTGCTGTCTCCTACACAAGTTGTCTTTCTGCTCTCTCTGAGAGGAAAACAACGTCAGGAAGACTCGCTTAGGCTCCACACCCGAGCTGCGAATCCCACTGTTGTGGTGCTCACTCAAGGAAGAAAAAGCCCATGCTTCATCCTGCCTGACAGACACAGAGAGAGAGAGAGAGAGAGAGAGAGAGAGAGAGAGAGAGAGAGAGACAGAGAGAGAGACAGAGAGAGAGACAGACAGAGAGAGAGAGAGACAGAGAGAGACAGAGAGAGAGAGAGAGAGAGAGAGAGAGAGAGAGAGAGAGAGAGAGAGAGAGAGGGGGGGGTTGAGAAAGAGAGAGAGAGGTAGAGAAAGAGGAAGACACGGCAGAGAGCCAGTGAGCGAGCGAGAGAGAAAGAGGGTGAGAGAGGGGAAGTGTGGCTCGCTATTCATTACGGCGCTGGGAAACAGGCGGGGGTTGTCAGGCAGGAGATGTTGAGTTGTGCTGTAATGACTATGTTGGTCTGAGAGCATCACTGACACAGGATAGAGGCAGTAATTACATCCAAATCTCGCCGTAAAATGCGTCAAAAGACGACTCGTCTTGTCACCCCAGCGCTGCTGTCAGTGAAGCACTGTGTCTTCTGCCTGCCACCCGGTGATGACAGGCCTGGGGAGTGTGCCATTGTCCCCTCTTTAACTGCAATTAGAGGGTCATTGTGTTAGCATGCAGAGACCAAAACCATGGAATTGGTGGAACTGGTCTCAATGTATTCAGAGGGTGGAATGTGAAAGAATTCAGTAAACGCGCTCGACAGCGCCTGTCATCCTGTCTTTCATCAACTGTGTTGGTCTCTTTCTCTCGTCTCTCTGCTTCATCCCAGCTTTCCCTCACCCCCTCCCCAGCCAAAGTACTTGAGTGTAGTACCGTGATACTGTGCTGTAGTACAGTATACCATACTACAATATGACCCTATAATTGCAGTTAAAGAGGGGATAATGCCACGCTCTCCCCAGGCCTGTTGTCACCGGGCTGTGTAGTATGTGCCACCCTGTATTCTAACTGTATTCTACGTCTGCCCCCTTATGGACAGGCACATGCAGGGGGGCTCCCTCCCTCCCTACCCCCCCCAGGCCCCCGCTCCTCCAGTGGGGTATGTGTCCAGCACCCTGGTGTCTGACCTGGAGACTGACCTAGCAGACGAGGAGGACGAGGAGGAGGAAGGCTACGAGATGTCCAGGCCGCTGCGTGGAATCGAGCACACGCCAGGTTCTAGCATGGATAACCTGGACAGCTCAGTAACAGGTGAGCCAGCACACATCCTGGTTCCATGTCAGCTTGACTGGTTCTGTATTACTGTTTCAAAGGGTCTTCTAAAATGAAACACTTGAGTGGTACTGTAGCAGAGAACAAACTGTGTCGAATAATCAAATCCCTCAACATAGAAACAAAATCATGTCATTACCGAGGCTTGTTGGGTTGATCCAAATGAGCCACATATCAGTCCACATATCAAATGAAATCTCTAATACTGAATACATTAAATGAAAAGATACGAGCTGTGCAATTATGTTTGTCGCTAGATTCTAATCAAAGAGCTGGAGACAGTGGTTTACCCTGTATGAATTATGAATTCTTAAAATTGCTTCAAATGTAACCAGTATTAAGGCATCATAGCCTTAAAGCCATTGTTGTTGCTGGTGTGCTGTGTGCGTCTGTTATGTGCTAATTTGTGACAGATTGTACTCACCCTTAATACGAGTTTGTTTTAGGGCTTTTGGCCGGCTCTGGATTTATAATTATCATTTCCCAAAAGAAGATAAGGAAGTCCATAAATTTTTAAAGGACAGTGAGGGTGGGGGGCGGGGTGGAGTCGGTGGGCTGGTGATCCTACAGACTGTGATTTCGCTCCTACACACAGCCACACACACCCGTATCTGACAAAGGAGATTTGAAATACATTTCACGTGCTGCATATTCCACCCCAGACTGGAGGCACCATTTCCATTTTTACAACTCTCTGAAAGCTTTTACTGCCGTCTGTCTGTCGTGGGGACATATGAAGGGCATGACTTAGGAGCAGGAGAGCGGGACAAGGGGGGAGATCGGGAGAGACAGACCCTATGTGCAGGATATAGCTGTTCTGTTTAGGGACAGGAAGCAGGGACAAGGCTGTGATGTGGTGGGACCCTCATGATGTCATCTCTCCTTTCCAGCAGTAACAAAAGACTAGTGAAAGGAGAATATATGTCTCCTCTTTCCTGTTATACTGGCTCAGTGTTTAATGAAGGGAAAAAAGGAATAAGGTTAGAGTAGAAAAGCCCAGCCTAGTCCAGTCCAATCCAGCCTAGTCCAGTCCAAACTAGTCCAGCCTAGTCCAGTCCAGTCCAGGCTGTCTGCAGCTCAGAGAAGTGTTTTCTCAGGGATAATGGACCAGTAGCCACCGCTCCTCTGACACATGCTGCTGCAGGTATATTTCGAGGAATATGAAGCAGAGACTGAGCTGTAATCTGTAGCATCTCTCCCCCCTCTGTATCACTCTGAAGACAGCACTATTTCTTCTTATCTCTCCCACAAGTCTCCCTCGCTCCCCAGCGCTCGACAACACAGACACAGTCCTGGCTATGGGAGGAAGAGTGAGGGAGGGGGGGCCTAGAGGTATTATACATGAGAGAGACCCAGATTTATAACAGCCTCCATTTTGAGGCTATGTCAAAGGGGGGGGTGGGGGTAGGGGGGGTTACAGGAGGGGGTTCCGCATGATGTATTTGTCATTGTTTTAATAATATGGAAATAGGTCTGTTTCCCTAATGTTCCACCACAGACCAGTAAATCAAACATTTTCATTCCTGGGCCAGAAAAAGCCAGGCCTCTGCTCTGGGCCCATTACTCACTGGCAGGCCTGTCTGCGCTGCCTGCTGCACGCCTTATTTCATGCACAGATAATACAACATATTTTGCAACAGATAAAGGTAAATCCTGCAGAAGCGCAGGGTGGTAGATGACCATGTCTGACTGGCGGAATTTGATGAAGTGAACACACAGGAACCAAAGGGCTGTGTGTGTGTGTGGTGGGGGTTGTGCTTGTCTTGTAGAGACTGTTCAGGTTTATATACCTGAGGTGAGCTGTACACAGTGATCCGGCCTTGTCAGGGTCATCTTTTGGTTTTCAACCCTGGTTAGGGCAGGGGAGGAACATGCAGGGGAGGAACATACAGGGGAGGAACATACAGGGGAGGAACATACAGGGGAGGAACAAACAGGGGAGGAACATACAGGGGAGGAACATGCAGGGGAGGAACATACAGGGGAGGAACATACAGGGGAGGAACAAACAGGGGGGGAACATACAGGGGAGGAACATACAGGGGAGGAACATGCAGGGGAGGAACATACAGGGGAGGAACATACAGGGGAGGAACATACAGGGGAGGAACAAACAGGGGAGGAACATACAGGGGAGGAACAAACAGGGGAGGAACATACAGGGGAGGAACATACAGGGGAGGAACATACAGGGGAGGAACATGCAGGGGAGGAACATACAGGGGAGGAACATACAGGGGAGGAACATGCAGGGGAGGAACATACAGGGGAGGAACATACAGGGGAGGAACAAACAGGGGAGGAACATACAGGGGAGGAACATACAGGGGAGGAACAAACAGGGGAGGAACATGCAGGGGAGGAACATGCAGGGGAGGAACATACAGGGGAGGAACATACAGGGGAGGAACATACAGGGGAGGAACAAACAGGGGAGGAACATACAGGGGAGGAACAAACAGGGGAGGAACATACAGGGGAGGAACATACAGGGGAGGAACAAACAGGGGAGGAACATGCAGGGGAGGAACATGCAGGGGAGGAACATACAGGGGAGGAACATACAGAGGAGGAACATGCAGGGGAGGAACATGCAGGGGAGGAACATACAGGGGAGGAACAAACAGGGGAGGAACATACAGGGGAGGAACAAACAGGGGAGGAACATACAGGGGAGGAACATACAGGGGAGGAACAAACAGGGGAGGAACATGCAGGGGAGGAACATGCAGGGGAGGAACATACAGGGGAGGAACATACAGGGGAGGAACATGCAGGGGAGGAACATACAGGGGAGGAACAAACAGGGGAGGAACATACAGGGGAGGAACAAACAGGGGAGGAACATACAGGGGAGGAACATACAGGGGAGGAACATGCAGGGGAGGAACATGCAGGGGAGGAACATACAGGGGAGGAACAAACAGGGGAGGAACATACAGGGGAGGAACATACAGGGGAGGAACAAACAGGGGAGGAACATGCAGGGGAGGAACATACAGGGGAGGAACAAACAGGGGAGGAACATACAGGGGAGGAACATACAGGGGAGGAACATACAGGGGAGGAACATGCAGGGGAGGAACATACAGGGGAGGAACATACAGGGGAGGAACATGCAGGGGAGGAACATACAGGGGAGGAACATACAGGGGAGGAACATACAGGGGAGGAACATGCAGGGGAGGAACATGCAGGGGAGGAACATGCAGGGGAGGAACATACAGGGGAGGAACATACAGGGGAGGAACATGCAGGGGAGGAACATACAGGGGAGGAACATACAGGGGAGGAACAAACAGGGGAGGAACATACAGGGGAGGAACATACAGGGGAGGAACATGCAGGGGAGGAACATGCAGGGGAGGAACAAACAGGGGAGGAACATACAGGGGAGGAACATACAGGGGAGGAACATGCAGGGGAGGAACATACAGGGGAGGAACATGCAGGGGAGGAACATACAGGGGAGGAACATACAGGGGAGGAACAAACAGGGGAGGAACATACAGGGGAGGAACATACAGGGGAGGAACATGCAGGGGAGGAACATGCAGGGGAGGAACATGCAGGGGAGGAACATACAGGGGAGGAACATACAGGGGAGGAACATACAGGGGAGGAACATGCAGGGGAGGAACATACAGGGGAGGAACAAACAGGGGAGGAACATACAGGGGAGGAACATACAGGGGAGGAACAAACAGGGGAGGAACATGCAGGGGAGGAACATACAGGGGAGGAACAAACAGGGGAGGAACATACAGGGGAGGAACATACAGGGGAGGAACATACAGGGGAGGAACATGCAGGGGAGGAACATACAGGGGAGGAACATACAGGGGAGGAACATGCAGGGGAGGAACATACAGGGGAGGAACATACAGGGGAGGAACATGCAGGGGAGGAACATGCAGGGGAGGAACATGCAGGGGAGGAACATACAGGGGAGGAACATACAGGGGAGGAACATACAGGGGAGGAACATGCAGGGGAGGAACATACAGGGGAGGAACATACAGGGGAGGAACATACAGGGGAGGAACATGCAGGGGAGGAACATACAGGGGAGGAACATACAGGGGAGGAACATACAGGGGAGGAACATACAGGGGAGGAACATACAGGGGAGGAACATGCAGGGGAGGAACATGCAGGGGAGGAACATACAGGGGAGGAACATACAGGGGAGGAACATGCAGGGGAGGAACATACAGGGGAGGAACATACAGGGGAGGAACATACAGGGGAGGAACATGCAGGGGAGGAACATACAGGGGAGGAACATACAGGGGAGGAACATACAGGGGAGGAACAGGAACAGAGTGGGGGAGGGCCACAGTACGGGAGGAGCAGGGGGGGGGGGGGGGGGGGGGGGGGGAGCAGGGTCACCACATCCCCTGGTGGTCGTGGGAGACGCCCCCTCGTCAGGGGGGCGGGGGGGGGGGGCATCTCTACTTAATGACATGCAGATGAGACTTCTGTCACCATACATCAGCTTTAGTGCTGCAGCCACTGTACCTGCTTGGGCTTCACGGCTCCTCCCCAGCCACACACTGCTTCCAGAAGCTTCTACCTAGTGTGTGCAGCTATGTGTGGGGCCTGGGTTGGTCCTCTGCCACAGTACTGTACCTCCACTCTGTACGTGGGGTAGGTTTCAGAGAAATCACTCACAATGTTAAACTGAAGCCTAGTAGAAGACAATATCGTTGCTGTTGTGGGAAATTGGATGGGGGTAGTTTGGGCTGGTTGCACAAATTCAAGACCAAAGGGAGAAAGTAAGATTGGATTTTTTTTATTTTTCGTCCATTATGTCAAATGTAATGTTCAGCCTGTGGTACAATATCAGCGGAATTGTTCAGACGGAGTGGGAGAGCAGAGTTGGAGAACAGAGTGGCGGTTACAGGAGCGGAGCAGGGGAAAACCTATTCTGAGGACAGAACTGCTGAGCCAGGGGTTCTAAGCGGGCGGGCCTGGGAGTCTTGGTCTCCGGTTGGTTCTGCCTCTGCTTCATTATCTGCTGTATTCTTTCTGAGAGGATTGGACCCAGAGGAATTGGTGTTGTTCCTTTTCTCTTTCTCTTGTGGAGAAAAACTCCAGAGAGAGAGAGAGAGGTTCTGAGAAAACAGCCTGCATGCGTCTACAAAGCAGCAACTGTGGTTTTCAGTCAGTGCTATAAAAGTGGAATGTGCTTTCACTGGTGGTGCAGGTTTATAGAAGTTTTCCATTCATTTATGAGTAATTTGTTGCCATCGTTTGAGAGCGAGTAAAGCTCTTGTGGGATTCTGCCTGGGGTTGTGCTTGACTTCAATAACAACTGTGATGTGTGCAAGGTGATGGGACTCACAGGTGGAAAAACTGTTTCAGGGGGTTTCCTCAAGTCTTAGGCCACACAAACATGAACCAGATCTGTAACATGTTTTTCAGTGAGTGGTCTAGATGAGTGTCTTATCAGTTCAGCTGGTGTGTGTCTGTGGTTCTGTGTGTGTGTGTGTTGGATTTAACTGAGCCTCTCCATTTTTGTCTCTGTGCCAGACCACTGGTATAGCCACTTCTTTGAAACACACACGCACACACAATAACTTCACTAAACTTCTCCCTTCCATTCCCCTCCTCTCACTGTTCCTAGTCACTCCCTCTGCTCTCTCTTTGTCTCTGTCCCTCTCACCCCAGGACCTGTGTGTGTGTGTGTGTGTGTGTGTGTGTGTGTGTGTGTGTGTGTGTGTGTGTGTGTGTGTGTGTGTGTGTGTGTGTGTGTGTGTGTGTGTGTGTGTGTGTGCGTGCGTGTGTGTGTGTGTGCGCGTATGTGTGTGTGTGTTTGTGTGGACATTTGGGTAGGTGCCACTCTAGAGAGGTCTGCCAAGCAGTCCCACAGAAGTAGTCACATGACCCTACTGTAGTCCTGACTGCCAGAGTGGCATATTTGAGTTGGCTGGTTGATACTTTGTATTTTAAGTGCTGGTTTGGCTCTTTATAGGGATACAGTCTGAAAGCAAAAAGAGGTTACATCCTGTAAAATAAAAATGGAAACTGCTTCATTCCTACAAGGCTTTTTCACAAGCTCTCAGTATTTCTGGGAAATCTAAGTATTGATTATCTTGCGTTTGACATGTCCTTCCCATGCAGTGAAATGTGAAAGTGATTGACTGAGCATTCTGCTGCTATGAAACGTTTACTAACCTACAGTAAGACAGAGCTGCAATGTCAGCCCAATGCTCAGCCCAGCCCTGCTTTCATACGTGTTTACCTTCAGACCTCTGATTCAGCACACCTGTCACCTGCTTAGTCTGTCACCTGAGGCGATGGTGGGCACGCCTGCAGCGCTGCTCCACACAGGAGCTCATCTGTACAGTGTGTGTGTGTGTGTGTGTGTGTGTGTGTGGGTGGGTGGGTGGGTGGGTGGGTGGGGCGGTGTGCGTTGCTTGCGTGTGTCCAGTACAGTGTTTTTTTCGATGAAAGAGAGCTGCCTAAGCAGGGTGGTATTGTTTGAGCATGTGACCTGCCAGAAGAGAGTAGCCTCGAAGCGGATTATTTCCCCTCATTATGAGATACACTGCACATTAATCCAGAGAGATGTAGCAAACCACAGTGCAGATGTTCAACATGGCAGGTAGGGGCATGGAGGTTGTCTCTGTTACATCCAGCAATGGTAAACAGCCGGAGGTTGACAAAGAAACTGTAAAAATATTAAGACGTGCACAAACACACACACACCCACCCAGGCGTCTGATGGTGTAGCTGTGCTGGTCTTCAGGCTCCATGGTAAACGGCTGGGGCTCGGCGTCTGAGGAGGAGCGTCAGTTCTCCAGCCGCAGGTCCAGCGTGGCCAGCTCCTCGGACGGCTCCATCTTCGCCCACGCCGGCTTCGCCCAGGCCCTGGTGGCGGCCGCCGACAAGGCGGGCTACCGCCTGGAGGGAACCAGCCTTAGCAAGAGAGGTTGGTCGCTGTGGAACTCTGGATGAGCTGAACCGTCGGAGCGCTGCACGGACTCCTTCTACGCCTGTTCTTTGTGGGCTGGTTGTCTGTTTCTCTGCTGTGTTACTGGCTGATGTTTCTGTTCTGTTACTAGCTGGTGTTTCTGATACATCACTCGCTGGTGTTTCTGATACATCACTATCTGGTGTTTCTGTGACGTTACGAGCTGGTGTTTATGCTACATCACTATCTGGTGTTTCTGCTACATCACTATCTGGTGTTTCTGCTACATCACTACCTGGTGTTTCTGCTCTGTTACTAGCTGGTGTTTCTGCTACATCACTAGCTGGTGTTTCTGCTACGTTACTAGCTGGTGTTTCTGCTACATCACTAGCTGGTGTTTCTGCTACGTTACTAGCTGGTGTTTCTGCTTCATCATTAGCTGGTGTTTCTGCTACGTTACTAGCTGGTGTTTCTCTCAGTGCTTGTGGAAGCCGTGTAGCTCAGATTCTGCATGGAACTCACACACAGCACAAATACAGATATCTCTATATACACACACACGCAACTGTCTCTCTTAAGCGCTTGAACAAGGATATGGGTTGAACCAGCCAAACTGGTGTCCTTTCAAGTTCCTAACAGTGATAACCAATTTGAGTTATTAGTCTATATTAGTTATGACCTTAACATGACTGTTTGGGGTCTCCTTGTGTCTGATTTACTAACGCTCCCGCCCTGAGATCCTGCTCTCACACCCAATAGAAATGTGTGGTTCTTATTCCGACTCAACCAACACCCTAACCCTCTGAGTATCCCAACACTGAACCAGGGCTCTTTTACCCTCCCTCCCTCCTCCTTTCCATTCCTGCAGGTAAAGGCCTGACCCACAGGCCCCCCCCGGGAAGCCCCCTGTCCACAGATGGCAGCACAGTGGGCTCCCACAGCCTGGATCACCAGAGGGCCCCTCGACCCACACGCCGGCCCCGGGCCCAGAACACGGCGCCCCACAGGAGAGATCCCAGCGCAGACGGTGAGCGTGTGTGTGTGTTTGGGGCAGGGGGAGGGGGGTGGGTTCTTGATTATACATGTACAGAGGTTGATATCAATACTATTTACATTAGTTCATTGCTGTTTTTTGTATTGTTATTTCAACAAAATTGCTATTTAATCCCTCCTGCTTTGTTTGTCCCCCCCTCCCCCTCCCAGCAGACCTACCTCCTCCCCCGGAGCCCCCTCCATGCCAGGCCCAGGGCCGCATCCAGGGGGCCCGCAGCGTGGGCAGCATGGGGCCTCCCACAGACAGGATGGCCTCGTCCCTGGAGTGCCAGCCCCTGTCAGGTCCCCTCACTGGGCTGGAGGAGGTGAAGAGCAGCATGGAGCGGCAGACACGCGCCTCTCTGGAGAGACACCACCAAGCCCAGGAGAGGCTGGGCTCCGTGGAGCGATCAGAGGACGGCCGCAGGGGCCAGAGGACAGGTAGGTCACCTGTCACGTAGTCACATGAAGATACCCCATGCTGCCGATCTGAAACACCTTCCGTCTGCAGGGCGATAAGTTCTACTTCGCATCACCAGACACAGATGTAGTCCGGTCATGTCCGTACAGCCAGAGGGCCATAGCCTGGAACCAGGAAACCCTGTGGTGTTGCTGGTTGCAGATCCTGGCTGTTGTAGAGCTTCAGTCGGCCCAGTGTTCTGTCAGCTCCCCTACCGAGAGGAGACTAGCCTCCCATGAACAGATTGCTCTGTCTGACACTTGCTCTGGCTTCCAGAATACCCCCTCGCTGTCTCTCTCTCCCTCTCACACACACACACACGCACAAACACACACACACACACACGTTCTATGCTGTACTTGTGGCCAAGGCTGGCTTCCTCCTCCGCCGCAGCCAAGGCAGCAGGCCCTGTCACACAGATGCACTCTAATCGCCCCAGCTTTCCCCTCTCAGGCAAACAGAGGCCACTCCACACACCATCCGCCCATCTGTGTCTGTGTGGGTCTCTTGACAAGGACCAGCAGAGCTCACCATCCATTGTCCTTGTACCATAGCCTCAGAGACAGACAGTCCGGCAGACAGACTGCTGTTCTTCTGCCCTCTAGCAGGGGGCACCACTGCAGCTTCGTACTCCCTCAGCCGGGCCCGGCTGGTGGGGTATGAGACCCAGGTGTGAGCTCACTCGGTGGCGTGGCCTGGCACTGCCCGTTGGCACAAACACACTGCAGATGTCCGTATGAGGGGGCATCTGCCAGTTTCCTGTCTCACTCTACCACCCCCCCACCCCCACTACCACCACCAAATCCCCCCTCTTGCCCTCCTCTGACCGCGCATGCTCCCTCTTGTCTGCAGGAGAGGAGGTGTGTCTGCCGTACAGCAAGCCCTCCTTCCCCTCCCTGGGGGGCCACGCCTCCTCTGGGACCTCCTCCTCCAGGGGCTCCACGGGGCCACGCAAGGCTGAGGGCCCTCGCCCGCCTCACCAGTGGACCGCCTCGGAACACGCAGACTTCCTGGGGGCCAATGGCCAGGGCCAGTACGCTGGAGAGTTATGTACGTGGATGACGGTAGACACAGAGTTGTGTTGTGTGGTGTAGAGTTACAAAGCATTGATTCGCATACTTTCTTTTCCTCGTTTTTTTTCTTCTTTTCTGCATTTTAACTGACTCTCTCCCTGCCTCCCTTAGAGTGACGTGCCGGAGTGTGAACCAGACACAGCCTAGCCTGTCTTCAGCAGTGGGGGCCCTGAACTCTGCAGAGGGAGGAGCGACGTGGAACATCTGTAATGTGTACAGGCACAGTCACACTGTACATCCTACAACGGTTTTGGTCCTCAAGATAATATTCCCCACCTACCTTACCTTTTTTTCGTCAGAAAAAATACAAGATAACAAAAAAAATAATGTCTATACGAGAAAAAAACGACATTTTCAAAGTAACCGTCCTTGGAAAAAAGGGAATTTTTGTTTCTTGTAAATATCTTCTATTCATTGTTGTTGCATCGCTATGCAAGCCTAGTTCTGTTAAGCTTTGATTTCCTTAAACAGGTCCTGTTGGTTTTATCTGGTCATTTGTATTATATGTGAATTGATAGGCTGTTGTGCCATAAAATAATTGTTTTATAATCCATCATTTGTTAATACCTATCATTGATTAATTAATTATTATCATTATTGTTAATTATTGTTTTTTTGCACTGCAATTTTGATGATAAGCACAAAAAACATAACTCCTGCTGACATGAAGAACCGGTCGAATATGTGAAATGGAGTTTCTGTACTGTATAGTAGAAAGAAGAAAATATATCCTAATGTACAGAGAGATATTTGAGAATAAGGCTCTGGCTCTGGACACCATCAGATAGGTGGTCACGGCCACGCCCAGACGTATTGGTGAAGCAGAGCTGACAGGAGATTGTGAATGTGCACAGATAAGGAAGGATAATGACTACGCTTCACTGCGAAGGATCGTGATAGTGTCTTATCTGATTCCTAAACAACATCTGTTGTCAGAATACTAGTGGAAGGTACAAAGATGAGCATCCAGGCCGGTCAGTTCTGGGGAACTCCCAGGCTGTCCTGCAGCAGAGCAGAGCCAGTCTGATACCTAATCTAACATATTTCTACCAGCATCAAATGGCAACATTTATTATTTAAAAAAATGTTTGATTTGTTTTGACACGTGTAATTGCAAAAGCATTCTTCTCATAGGACTCACCTTATGCCCCTCAGTAAAAGCAGACATAGTCAACACTTGCCAGGCAGGTGTGTGTGCTCCCGTACAGCAGCACTTAGCATATGAGCATCCTCCAATCATCATCCAGCGCTCCTCTGTCACCTCATTCAGACAGGAGAACTTGCTCATGCCCATTCCAGCTTGGAGCTCATATGGCCTGATGCTGATGTCACAGTGATGCTGGTGTCACAGCAGTGCTGGTGTCACAGCGGTGCTGGTGTCACAGTGGTGCTGATGTCACAGCAGCGCTGGTGTCAAATAGTGCTTATTTCGCTGTAGTGCTGATGTCACAGTGGTGCTGATGTCACAGTTGGGCAAGGAAACTGGAAGAGATCCTTTATTAGTTGCCATAGTTTTCTTAATTTTTTGATAGCACTTAGTGCCAGTGTCCCCACATTTATGGTATCACCCTGGAAGACAACACAATGTTGTCCTGTGGTCTCCAGCCAGTCTGAACAGTCCAATCTTAACCAGAGTTGTAGATTGAAGGTGGGGTTATTAGCACACAGAACTCAGTAGTTACAGGAGAGGGAGAGTCCCACGGAGAGTGTTGGCCAATCACGTTGGAGAGTCCTGAGGGCACTGTTAGACTGGGGACAGGAGTCTCACTGCCTCTGTCTCTACACTGTAGAGCAGAACACTTTTATCTGCCTGTCTGACTACTACACACACACACTCACACACACACCTCCCCCTGCCGTGACATTGTTTTCAGCCTCTATGTTTTAATTTATGTTCCCAAACAAGGATCCGTATCAGTTGTTTTAAAAGCCTGGTTTTATTTTCTTTGTATGCCTTCTATGGACTTGAAAACGCTGCTTAACCATATTTTCAATATTACCATTCAACAACCGTTTCTTCGTCTTCATTTCGTGCCGTTAACGTCGATCCATCCAAGAAACGCGGAAACGAAAAGGCTTTGTCAGATGATATGCTGTTGTAACTGTTGTGTTCTCATCATCGGCATTTCTTATCATCACCCTAGTGGCCAGTGTTCTGGAAATGAGGTGCACGAGTATCTCAGGTTATTTTGCATTCTGGTGGTGTTCATGTGTGTGTATATATAAATGTGTATATATCCATATGCATCTCCACTCATTGATTCCATTCCAGTTTCATTGCAAGATTTCCCCCCCCTCTGTATGTTGCTGTCCTAACTCATTTCTTCTTGGCAGTGGGTTATGATTCCCTGTATGACGTGCTGGTCCATCCACACGATGTCAGTAACAGAACATACCAAATGAATATTGATATTTCTAATGTCTAATGCGTTCTAGTGTCTTTTTAATACTCATTGTTTGCTTTTAAACCACAGTGTTGTTGTTTTGTATTTATTAAAATGATAATTAAAAAAAGTATATTGTGAAATATGCATAAAGATTTGTGGAATATAAAATGTCCTTTTATTTTTTTGTAACCTTTTTCTTTTCTTTTTTTACTTGTAACGTTTTGCCGTCTGAGACGAGAAGCAAAAGTCCAGAAGGATCTGGCGCTCGGGGCTGACGGAGGGGACCCGCCTCGCCGCTCGCTCCCTTCAGTTAGCCGAGTCACTCTCCGTCCTGCATGTTCACCACTCTGCTTCCTCTCTCGTGTCCAAACGAAAGAAATGTAACACCAGGGATGTAACCCTTCCTGACTCGCTTGACAACACGACACGTGTCGTTTCAAGAAGGAGGAGTGCTGGTTTGGCTTTCCTTCTCTTCTGTTCCTTTTTCTCAATATTGTTGATTCTTTGTAGCCTATCTGTGTGTTGCCTTTTTGCTATAAAAGAGGATTAAAAAAAATAAAAAGATCAAGTTGTTGGGTGAAGTCTTTCTGTACAGTTTGGGGCAGTGAGAATGCCTCTGTCATTTCTATGTTCTCTTTTCGTTCTGTAAACAACCCTGTATTCACATGCATGTCCTTGTCCAAGAAGAAGAAAAAAGGAGCAAAAGAACACAGTTTTACAAGTCTCATTCCTCATATCCTGTAAGATAAACTCAACTTCTTTTCTTTCCTTGTACCTGGATCACTATCAACAAATAAAATATTTTTGAAAAACTAAAATGGATTCAAATGTCCTTGTTTGACGAAGCAAGAAGGTTTTGTGAAAATGTACACTGTCAAGTGTCAATGGTTTCTCCAGGTATCGATCCTAAGTGTCGTGAAAATAATTTGTTTCCGCTTTTTGTCAGTGACATTTTATGCATGCTTTCATCTGTGCTTTTTTTCAAGCCAATCCAGTTCTGTTGCTTGTAGAAGAGCAACATCAAACAAGAAGCCAAATCCCTCCAATCTCAGAGCATGCGTCCTCACTTTGAAGAACTCTTAAGAACTTAGGAGAGAGAAATGTTGCCCAGGTACTCGACTGGATGTTCTTTGAAGACCGGGGATATGACTGCATGCTCAGCCAATATAACTCTGGCAAACAGATGAATAAAAGTGGTTTGCCTAAGGAGAAATTAGCAGGCTGAAGTATTATCAGAGCTTCTTCAACTACAAGCCGCACAAGAGTTCTCCATGTTAGATTGTTTGCGTTTGACAGTATCTAAAGGGTATTTAATTAATTTCTTATATTCGAGAAGCAACTTTCCTCTTTCCTTTGTATTGTAGTTGACATGATAAGGAAAAATCAGTCTACGCATGAGAGTACAGCATTAAGGAATTCTCCTTAATAAAAAATAAAATTAAAAAAACATTCTCCACTCTATCCAGAAATAATGACAGCATTAACTAATGTTATTAGATCAGTCTCTTGCTCAGTCTCTCCCTCAGTCTCTCATTAGCTGGCTCTCTCTTTTTCTCATCACCTCTCTCCACTTCCCTGGAGCCATGAGTGTTAATGACCGGCCAACCTGCCAGCTCAGCACCTTTCTCCTCTGTCCTCCGTCTCTTGTGTCTCTCTGTTTGGATGTGTTCTTCCCCCTCTCACAGCCTCATTTTCCTCCAACATTACTTAAGCACACAGGCCTCACAGAGGTGCCATCTATGTGTGGCTGTGTAATTGTTACACTTGAGATGCTGTTGGCTGGTGGAGGGATTAGGGAAACACAGCAGTTATCCAGGCCTCTGGAAATAAGCTGCACTCAGCAGATACGTATGCACACTGCAGTGAGATCAAAGCACCGATTGGTGTGCGCGTGTGTGTCTGCATGTTCCGTAGCAGGGATAAGTGAACTGTGTGTGTGAGTGCAAGGGGAAGGGTTCTACTAGTGTGTGTGTGTGTATGTGTGTGTGTTAATTAAAGGAAGCATCCATTGCTGATGCTGGTGTGTTTCTCCTCTAGTCTGTCCTCTTTGTCTCTGGCCTGGTGACAGAGAGAGAGGGCAGCAGTACCAATGCAACACCATTCATCACACATGTCACCCAGCCTGGGCCAGCTGCCTGGGACAGGCAGGGGAAATTAGCAATGCAGTGTTTCACACACACAACCAGGCGCACACACACTCTCTCTCTCTCCTCTCCCTCAACCCCCTTTTCTGTCTCTCAAATTCTCTCCCTTCACCAGTCCCACTGTTTGATGGACGAACATAAGTTGAGTGAGTCTAACAGTGGCACCTCGGTTCCGTCCATACAATACAGTATGGCCTCGTTGATTGACGGAGGGACAGATCTGTGCTCTAACCACCAGCCACACCACCTCCTGTTCCATAACCTCAGTTTGGCAGGAGGCTCCGGCCCGGAGCCGTCGTGCCATGATGACGTTGGTGCTGAGTGTGCTCTGGGAGGATCAATGCTGCTTAATGACAGGCTGCGGGGAAGCTAATGGCTAGGCTAGGAAGGGTAATGCTGCTACCATGTGTTGCCAGAGCGTAAGCCTTAAGATGATCCCTACACACAACTGATATCCTGCGCAGGATTCGTCTGTAAGCACGTCTTACAAGTGTTCGCGCTGCTACACGTCTTTAATCAACAAGCACTGCAGTCTAACTTGGACATCTCTCCCATTCTTTCCCATTCTCTCTCTACCTATCTTTCTCTCTCTTTCTGTCTGTTTGGATCCCTTCGGTATTAAGGCCAATGGGGGACTTTTTTAACATCTTTATTGACATTTGGTATTTCATGGACAACTAGCAGAGGACATCCTAAAGGCCATGTGCAATAATTGGACAAAGTCTGTGTCACCTCTCCAGGGTAGCTGACACCAATTAAGCCCTTACGATATATGTCTACCACATACAAATCGGCATTAGTCTGTTAATGGCAGAAACTGTTTTTACCTTTGGGTCTAATCAGATCAACATTTAGTCATTTCTTCGTTTAGACCTTATCGTAAATCTTTCTCATTCCCCCCCCCCCTCCCTCCAGTCAGTAGAGGTTATATCTAGCTTGTAGGAGACAGTGCCAGTTGCCATAGAGTCTGTCAGTGGTGCTTCATGCCAGCTGAGAGACTAGTTTGTTATCCTCCCCTAAACCCAGCAGCCCCACACCCCCCTTCCCCTCCCCCCCTCCGAGGTCCACCCTACTGTGCCACACACACCAAACTGGTTGCTAGGACACACACCACCATAACTATTGTTGCATGGACAGACAGACGGACAGATAGATTCAGCCTATCCCCTCTCTCTGTGCTGTTCAGCTGCATTGTCTCTCTGTGTTGCCAACCTTCTGCAGAGATGGCTTGTTCTACAGCTCGTCTCCTTCACCATTCAGCCCACTCCACAGAGCACTCCGCAAACACATCTATTCTGTTTGAGGACGAGGGTTTGGAGGTGGGTGATAGGAGGGGGGCTCCATTCTCCTTGTGTGCTTTACTAACGCAGCTATTCAGAAAGCCAGAGAGCAAGGATGTTCCCTGAAAGAGAAACATTTGATTGAAAGAATCCTGCTGGCAGAAATCAACAGTGTTATTGTTAGGTTCCTGAATACGGCGAGCCAGGGAAAAACAAAACTTTTCAAAACAAACCTTGAACATAGTTGATCAAACAGAAAGCGGCGCCAGTGTGTGTTTGAGGTGTGTGTTTGTGTGTGTGTGTGTGTGTTTCCCTGTTCACTTGATTGTGCAACACTTGATGCACAACTACCCCTCCTACATAACCCCTCGCACCCCCCCCATGTCGTCCTCCCCCAGCCTCTGGCCATCCAGAGGGACATGCTGATGAACATCTCTTAATCAAGCTGTAATTGTTCAGCATGATCCTGAATGACCCCGTTAATAGGCGTAGCCCTGATTAACGATGTGTGTTAACTAACACAGTGGGAAGCTGGCGCCCAAATCCTCCACCACTCCTTAATTAAAAAAACGGTACAGTATCTAACCCTACATATACAGCCCAAGGTATGAAAAACCTGTGGACACTAGGACCACCTGTCCTTAGTCTGTTGATGGCCTCCTTGTTTGATTATGGCTGGATGTATCATCCTGTCATAGTGGCTCCTCTTTAGTCTCTCCAAGGCCAGCTGTGTGTTGCCTGTGGTATCGTGGCATAATGAATGACACAACACACATGCAGATTAGGTGAATTATGGGCGTGAACAAGCACCAGCACCTAAAGTGTTGTGGAGTCTGTAGCACGATATTGCAAGTACATGTAGATGTGGACTGCACGGGCTGCAAGTGCTGAGTATACTCAGTGTGGCATATTTTCAGCTCCTCAGTTTTAGCTTTATTCTCATGAGAGAGACGTGAGGTTGAGCCATTCTGGCAGCAGAAAGGTGTTTTTCATATCAGTATTTCATACCACATTCTAATGCTTATGCTTAATTTAAAATTCACGTATTGTGTAATCCAACGTTATATTAAAATTAACTATTTATCAAGATAGAAGACAAAGTGGTAAGCCTGACAATAATTCCTCACATACTATTATGTTCACGTTTATATTTGAGATCTCTTTACAGATTGCTGGCTTCAGGAACAATTAGCTGTGCTCCTCCAGTGATCAAGCTAATCTTTATATTGCTCCTGTATGTCACTCATCTTAGCTGACAAAGCATTGTTGTAGTATGTAAGCTTTGCCAGCTCTCCTGTAGACTGTAGCTTTCTCTTCACTTCCCAAGTCCTTATCTTCTCGTTAGTTTGGACACAGAGTACACCAGATGGTGCAGACACTCTTTATTACCAAGTCGTCTGCTTTCTGCTTTAGAAAGCAGACAACAGTTTCAGGACACGCCCATCCAAGCCATTGTTAAAAGTCACAAAGTAAACAGTGCTACATAAATGAATACAGATCGTTGTTGGACTGTGTTTGCTAAAGTGGCACAGCTCTTCCCGCTGGGTTCTTTGGACCACAGCAGGACCGCACATCCATCAGGCCCTCAGTCGAGGGGCTTTCCTCTCCTGGCACAAGGACTGGTTTATCCACACAGCATAACTGCAGGCAGGCTCAGCTCTCTGCATGCTTGTCCTTATGCAGTTTGTCAGAAGATATGTATCACTTTGGATCTATGCCTGCACACAGTATTTGTCCTCCATATGGTCCATGTACTGTACTGTATATGTTAAAAAAGAAATCGGTATTGAAGAAGCATTACAGGAAGCCTGATAATTTGCAGTGTAACATCAGTGTAACAACAGTTTAATAACAACATAACAACGATGTAATAACAACATAACAACAACATAACAACAAAATAACATAATAACAGTGTAACAACTATGTAATTACAACATAATAACAAGTAAAAGCACAGATACTCATGTTTAAAAAGACTAGTAAAAGTTAAAGTACTGACTATACTTTTTACACATGTTATTTCTGACATATACAGTTCTGGGAAAATGTGTCAAAACATTTGACTGGTACTGTACTTCAGTCAAAAGTAGCCATTACTACTACCTGTTTTAGTAGTGTGACTCTGGTAACTGGACCTCACATTATATTAATACATTAATACAAAAAGACACTACAGACACTATAGAAAAATCTAACAGTAACAAAGTATTAGTACTTGGTTACTTCCCATCTCTGTTTGCACCCATATCCCATTAAAATATATAGACGTGCTACAAACGACTGATGCTTATACTCACGCACAGCTCTCACGCACATACACACACACACACACGTCCTCACATACACACACACACACACGTCCTCACATACACACACACACACACGTCCTCACATACACACACACACACACGTCCTCACATACACACACACACACACACACGTCCTCACATACACACACACACACACGTCCTCACATACACACACACACACACGTCCTCACATACACACACACACACACGTCCTCACATACACACACACACACACGTCCTCACATGCACACACACACTTATATGTTTGTGTTGAAGAGGGTGGATTCCTGCCTGCCTGGCTGAGTGACTGACTGACTGACTGACTGACTGACTGGCTGACTGGCTGACTGACTGGAGCATCAGCAGGTGTAGACATTCTTCCTGCCTGGGATCTGAAACAACAAAGCAGCCGTGAGCAAATGTCACCGACACATCATCCCTGACGCCACAGCCAGAATGAATAATGACTTTGACTCCAGTCAAAAAAAGGGCTCTAACCCCATCCTTTCCCTCCAGCCCCCTGTAGAATGAAAAGCCCTGCATCACAAATGGTGATAAGAAGGTGACATTGAGGGGGGGGGCTGCTACACGCCAAGATCCTTGGAAATCAAGCTCCTTTTTTTCCCCCTTATTATTTATGGTTGTGAGATGTTGAGGGAGATGAAATGATTCACCTCTAAAGACCAGCCTGTGATGTGTCCCTCTTCACAGGGGTGGGAGGGGGGCCGGGAATCCAACCTGAGGAGGTGTGTGTGTGTGTGTGTGTGGGGCGGCTTTGAGCGAAGTGCGGTCATGTCACACGGAAGCAAGGCTTTAGAGACGCATCATTGTCACCATTATGGTTCATAATTTGAGTGACACCTCTGTGCGCGACTCCAAGGCTTGTGTTTGAGGGTTGGTGGGGGTTATTAGAAAACGAGTCCCTCAATGATGCGTGTCACTGAAGCAGCAAATTAACATGAGAAGATGGCAGCACTGGCAGATAGGGATAGATTGAGCGATGAAGGGAGAGATGGAGATACTGCAGCAGAGGGAGCAGAGAGAGATCTACAGGACGCCATTTGTTATTTTGGTCTCTTTGTCTGTTTTGAGAAAGCAATTTTGTTGTTGCTGCATCTGCACCTTTGCTTGCGTTGGTTCTGTGCTGAGCCATGATTAGGGGGAGGAATTCAAACCCAGCTCTCTTGTATGATGAGATCTTTACTCTCGGCTGTTTCTTCTTCTACTGAGGGCTATTTTTACTTCCTGTTGATCACATTAGTGTTATGGGATCTGACAGTGCCCTGGCAAACTCCACTGGAGGCTCCATGGACCGACTGAGCGCTCCACCACTCTGACCACCCTCCCTACACAGTATCTACCCTGTCCATCCTGTCTTCCCTTCGCTCCCATCCTCCCATTCTCTTCCTCTCACTCCGCCTCCTCCTCATCCCTTTGTCTCCCTCTCTCCCGTGTCTGACAGCAGACAAGGTCTGATACATGCACACTGCCTTCACCTTTTTTTCTCCCGCCCACTAATTTATGCTGTCAGGGGCCTCTCTTGTATGTGTGAGTCCTCTGTGCGCCTCAGCCAGCGCTTCCCCGGGTGTTGACATGCTCCTCCATGTTCAGCGCCAGCCACACTGCAGCAGGTAATTGATGGGGGCTTACCGCTACAGGCACCCAGGAGCGGGTGTGGGAGGGGCCTGACCTCTTCAGAGTGACACAGACTCACCAATGAGGAGAGGGAGATACACAGTGGAAGAAAAACCAAGGGAATGTGTCCACCATCTTGCTGCCCTTCATCCCCACATGTCGATCTCCATGTGCAGGCCCTCTTCCTCCCTCCCCGCCTTACTCTTTTACCTCAGAGGGCTGTATGGGATTCCTTAGCCTTGTGTTCGATTTCATGTTGTCCCGCCACTATCCTCCTGGTCCTCAAAGTGGAAACCCACTCTGTCACACACACACACACACACACACACACACACACACACACACACACACACACACACACACACACACACACACCCTCAACCCCCTATGGCAAGGCACACAGTGGGGCTATTCAGTATCCATCGAGACAGTCTGCTTGTCTAGGCCTCCGGTGAGGTGATAATGCCTCACTTATCAGCTGGGGGCTGGGGGGGCTGGGGGGCCGTGGTGGGAGCCACACTCGCCAGTCTCCGCCTGCCCCAGATCGCAGGGTCACACTGGTGTTAGTCTGTGTGACCCAGCAAGTCCCCCTGCTCAGGATCTCATTACAACACACTGATACAGTGAGTTTGTTTGTAATCGGGTTGTTAGTGAGTGTCACAGTCACACACGGTGTTTGGCTGAATATGCTGTTGAGACAGGAAACTCATGTGTGACCCTGCAACTCAGTAAAATGTCAGCATGACATCTTTATTTGTTGTGATGGGGTCAGCAGCTCATTTCAGGGCAGTCTAATCTGTGTTTTTATTGGAACCGCTTCGAAACAGTTGAGTGATACAAACCGTTAGGATTTTATTTTCTTAATATATTTTAATTGTAATTTTAAGGAGCTGCAGCTAGCGGATGTTTACACTTGTCTCCCCTCCCCTTCATCGCCTGCTGATAATATTGATCATGCCACCAAATACAGATTAAAACTAAAGTAAAAAGCCTGGTTTGAAAACGTAAGAAGTAAAAAGCATGATATTTCGGTAAAACTTTTAAGGAGTGAAAGTAAAAAGTGGTCAGAAAAATAAATAGTGAAGTACTGATACCACAAAAATTTACAAAATACTGTACTTATGCATATACTGTGTGACTTCCCATCTGTGCATCAGTGTAACAACAATGTAATAACAACATCATAACAGTGTAAAAACAGTGCAGAGATGGAAAAGTATATGCATCCTTCACTCAAGTAGAAGTACAGATACTCATGTTTAAAAAGACTAGTTAAAAAAAGTATTAATACATTAATACAAAAAGGCACTATAGACACGCAGTGCATTCGCCAGGAATCCTTAGGCCTGTTGACATCGCTAGCTAACTCCCTGTCTCATCCATAACTTAACCATTCTTCTTGTAGCCTTCTGCCTTGCTCCATAGTAGCCTCTTAGAATATCTTACGTTTGTTGTGCGAGATAACCAGGAAATGAAAAAAGGCACTCAATGACAATAAATAATATTGATCATGCCACCAAATTCAGATTTAAACGAAAGTGTGTCTTCCTCTCCCCCTCCTCTCCCCTCCATCGACAGCTACGTTGCCGGCATGTCGTTCATCCTCCTGGGTTGGAACACTGAACCTGCTGGGCGTGTAAACGTTACACGTACGTAATAAAGGGCTTGGAAATGTGCAGCTACTGTGTTGTTCAAATCGCTTAGCAAATATTGCCTCAGAGGAATAACAAAAAATCACATCTCAGTAAGATCCAATTTGTGTTACCAATTCCTTTCACGGTCCACCTCCCTATATAATACAGAGAGGCCAGATAATCCACGATGTCTGGGCACGTCAAAGCCTAATTACAAACATAAATTGGAAAAAGCGCTTCTTGTGACAATTTCGTTTTTTAATAGTGATTTGTTCCCCCTCTTAACAAAATATTTACACTTTTTTTTGTGCTGCTGGCATGCCTCCAAGTAAAGATCTCCCGTATAATTACCTTATGACGCAGAGTGTTATTAGTGTCTAATCCTGCCACTACCCAGGTGATCACATCAATGCTTTTTAAGGGATACAATTAAATAAAAGGGAACTATAATTAATTCAAACTGTAATAATTAACAGCAATTATATTGGGGTGTGGAAAAAATATCTGAAACACTGTACACTTTGCAAGTACCGCAAGTGGGATTTTAACCAGACCATTGTATTACATTTTATTATGTAGAGTTTGTGTGTACTTGCGTGTTTTTCTGCAGTGTGTCTCCAGGGTAAAGCTTGGCTTGCCAGGAGGTCAGCACCAATCAGAGTAGAGAGGAGGAGGGACCCAGAAGGCCGAGTAGGACACTAATGTGTGTGAACTGGGAGTCACAACCAATGGAGGCCTTGCATCAGAGTACTGCATTTGACTGGGGCAGGGAGACGTCTTATGAAGAATGAAGAAAGCTCTCACAAAAAACATCCTAATCAAATGTTGGTTGGTTCACTCTGCCCAGGGAAAAACAATATACAACTCATCACAATAAGTCATGTACTACAAAAAGTTCAGATACCAATCTTGACTACACTGCACCATACATAACAGTGACATTGGCTGGCACTGGCATTTGACATAAGAGGCACTTTATAATTAGGTGAGAAATGCTGCGCTCACATAAAAAGTATTTTGTGTGTGAGACATATTTCCATACAGCTGTCAGAATGGGTCTCCGGTTTCATTCTTCAAAAGTGCTCACCTTCTACCCTGTATCTGTGTTTGTGGGCATGTTAGAGGAGTGACACATGCGCACACACTCACAAACACAAAATAAAATGGTGCTACTATTTAGCAACGGGTGCATTTTTCTTTTGTGACATGATCCTGCAACCTGAGAGATTAATTTCCATGAATCAGAAATGGTGGTACTGGGACTAAGATGACCCTGATGACTCTGATAACCCCAGTTCAACTAAGGTTCCAGAGCTGACCCCAGATGAAGACCCTGGGAGCCTTGATGGAGACGAGAGCACACTCTGCTCCTGGAGCCTGCAGGATCCAGCGAGCCACACTCTGCTCCTGGAGCCTGCTGGATCCAGCGAGCCACACTCTGCTCCTGGAGCCTGCACGATCCAGCGAGCCACACTCTGCTCCTGGAGCCTGCAGGATCCAGCGAGCCACACTCTGCTCCTGGAGTCTGCAGGATCCAGCGAGCCACATTCTGCTTCTGTAGCCTGCAGGATCCAGCGAGCCACACTCTGCTCCTGGAGTCTGCAGGATCCAGCGAGCCACACTCTACTCCTGGAGCCTGCAGGATCCAGCGAGCCACACTCTGCTCCTGGAGCCTGCAGGATCCAACGAGCCACACTCTGCTCCTGGAGCCTGCAGGATCCAACGAGCTACACTCTGCTCCTGGAGCCTGCAGGATCCAGCGGAGAAACACTCTGACTCACAGGAGATAGATGCTCCCTGCCACTGTCTAAATTGGCTGTCAAAAACACGCCGCTAGGATAAAGGTGAGTGCTCTGAAATTAGCAGGGAGGGGGTGATACAGAGTTGGGGAGGGAGGGGTCAGTGAAGCTAGTGGCCGGCCTCAGGCAGGAGGAAATAAGGAGTGGACTGCAGGGTAAGCATCGTCCCAGAGCTGGAGGGGAAGAGAGGATTGATGTCTGGGCTGCTAGGGGAGGAAGACCACAGAGATGGAGGAACAAATGAAGATGAACACACCGCTTACAGCTGAGGAAAAGTGAGAGGAGGAGGTAGGGAGGCAGATGGAGGGAGGGAGAGAGAGAGAGAGAGAGAGAGAGAGAGAGAGGGAGAGAAAAATGACATACTTTTCTTCGACCTTATTTACATAAACAATAAAGCGATTGTTTTTGTTTTGCCAATGTAAAGCTTGTATTAGTTACAACACAGGTCAGACAACATTATTCATTTCCAGCGTGGGAGAAGTGATTTGAGTGAGGCGTGCAGAGCGTTTTCAGATGGGGGGGAAGCGCGGGGGGGAGGGGGGGGGGGGGGGCGGAGCGAGCAGCTGTCTCCCCAGGATGGATGAGGGGAGGAAATGAGATGGACACAGGTCAGGCTAACAGCCCCCGCCACAAGGACACCAGACACACAGCCATACAAACACACATCTGCAAAAGAAATACGCCTGATAACCCTCAGTCACACACTATACAACAACATGTATGCTTGCTGTGGTGGGCTACGTTTGTTTTTGGAGTCTGTAACATACAGTACAGCTGAACCTGTCTAAATAACAGTGGAAAATGAATGTGGTTTATCCTAACAGTGCTTGGGGGCAGGAAGTTATCACATGGTAGCAGGAAGTCTAAGGTTATTGGCCAGGGTCACAAAGAAAACGGGTTCATTGACATGGTTCGGTAACAACCTTTTGTCGCTCTGGGCTGGCAGGACACAATACACCTCTACACAGAGAAATGATTAGCTTGATGCTCGTCTTTCCACTCACCCAGGGTTCACCCGACCCCAGGACTGGAGCGCAGCTTCCAAAGAGACCTCCTCTCCCTCCAGCCCCTTCCATGCTGATCCCAGGTCAGTGCAGCTCAGTGGAATGCATTCGCTTAGGACCAAATGCAGGTAATTGTCTAATGTCTCACATTGGAATAAACACGGGGGTATCGAGAAGCACAGCCCACAGTGATGCATTAATTATTGTTGACGTTTAGCTACAGTTGATAGCGCTTTGTGGGTCTGCCCCCCCCCCCCCCCCCCCCTCCCCACCCCCCGAGTAAAACTGGATGACAAAAGAGGTAATTTCCTCATTCTCTCAAGCTGGTGTGTAATTGTGTGTGGTGCAGGGAGAGTGGGAATGGGGAGGGGTGGGGAGGGGTGGGGAGGGGTGGGGAGGGGTGGGGAGGGGTGGGAGGGGTGGGGAGGGGTGGGGAGGGGTGGGGAGGGGTGGGAGGGGTGGGGAGGGGTGGGGAGGGGGCGGATCCTCCGTTGTCACCCTCTCCCTCCTTGCATCATCTGACAAAGACTTTCATTCAGCCTAATTATACAGATGGATTGAAATATACAGCAAGACAGGAAATCACTCCAATTATGCAGAGTTGATTACAACTTGGGAGTTTTTGCCACGGTAGGATGGAATAACAGTAGGATGGAATCATGGTTGGATGGAGTTCCATTTTCCTACTGCTCCAGTTCAAACCTGGACCGAGGATCTGATTCCGAAATGCAACCTTAAAAATTGAAACAACCCGAAGCAAAGCTCTCCCTCCACAAAATGATCTCCTTGATCGATGTCCTTGATATGAACCATCAATGACGGGTGAGACCAAAACATGGAGAAAACATCCCCAGATCTCAGACAGGTGGGCTTCCTTGCGCTCGCGTACGTTGCACGTCTTTCTTATGAAGATGGATCCATGGGATTCATCTCCTGACACAAACCCACCAGAGCCCTCTCCTCTCCCTCCCTGTGCCGCTGTCCTCAGTCTTCTCTTGGAGCTGAAGGCTGCTCTCTGTAGACTACTCTGTGGGTGGAAGAGAACCAAGATGGAGAAAGAGGCGAGATGACAGAGAGCTGAGAGAGTCCGGGAGTTAAACAGAGAGGGACAGGGGCAGAGAAGAAGAAAGATGGAGGAGTAGGAGAGGGGGAAAGAAGGAGAAAAAGAGAGAGATCACAAATGGGGAGGAACCGAGTGAAAAGGGCAAGACATTTGTCACCCTCTTCTGCAGGAGCAAGAGGGAGGGAGAACAATATCATTAATCTCCTGACATTTCAATATTGTATTAACCTTTCTAGTGGAAATCTCAGAACTCATTAGTCTTTTTTGAGGGGGGGGGGAAATTATAATCGATAGAACAAGCACTGAACACGGTCTGGAGATGCACTCCGGTCCAATAAGGCACATCTTTAAGCCATTCATATGGTGTTGTCCTGTCCCAAGCAATTATCAGTATCCTTCACATTACTGTCATTGTCTGGAGCTCACAGACACATCAAAGTAGAGGATAAATGAAGAAAAAAACGTTCCTACAACTCTGAAGTAGGTCACAATTAGAAAGGGCCAAATGGATGTGCTGTAAAAACATGTAGAGCTAAAATGACACTAGGAATAACAACGGAAGCCATCTTCTCTGCAGGAGAGAATATCCAGCCAAAAACCTAAACAGAACATTAACAGCCAGCCAGCCTGGCTTCCTTCTCAACCAGCCAATCAGCCATCTAGCCAGGCAGACTGTTCCTTCCCTAAACCTCGACCACCTCTGCTGCCACCTCACCCCTGTCTCAGGGCCCATCCATCAATGCCTACGGAGAACGCACTGTTCAAACAGCCGCCGCTCCCCGGACGAGTTGACTAAGAAAACAGCCTCATTTAGGGCTATTATGATCCCACGCTGAGCACCCGGCCCTTAACGACCTTTGTCTCTCCTTGTGTTGCATTGCTGTGATTGCCGTGTCAGGGTTTCTCCAGGCATGTTTGACAATATTACAGAAACACACCCTTTTCAAAGGCTTGATTGTGTGTTTTCATTGGACATTCTTGTCCTTGAGGAGGAGTATGTTGGGGTCAAGGGTCATTTCGTTCCGGCAGCTGAATCTTTTATCGACATCCTTACACTGTGCTTCTGCACAGACTGAAGCACACAACTGAATGGGATTTTTATTCAAAGGATGAACCCCAATGATGTCCTTCTCTCTATACACAAAGCAACGATAACAGTTATGGAAAAGTCTGCTTAACAAAAGGACAGCACAACCTTCGGACCTCTGACCTGTAAAGGCCATGCCCTCTCAACAGCGAATCTGAGAGATTCTTCCACGCGATGCCCAGGCGGAGCAGAGGAGGCAGTTTTACAACATAATCAATGAGTGTAATAAGAATATAGATGGAGACTGTGTCCATGACTCATAAGGTTTAGAGGTAGCAAGGATGACGTCAGCCTGGGAAACTGGGGCGTTGCAGATAAATAGCTAAAGGAGGATTCTGCGGAACGCGCCAGTCCAGTCCAGGCCCGGCTATATTCCACTGGGTTAATTGTGCGGACCTGGTAGGCACTAAATAAGGATGGTTAGAATGACTGGCTAAGTGACAAATGGATGTGCAAATCACCTGGATTACTTCACAGTTATTAAAATAAGTCAGGGCTGGCTCTCTACCAGATACTCCCCTCCCATATACAGATGAAGCAGGCTGCTGACAGCCATCTTGTTAAAGCACTGCTCCAAGCACACTTTCAGAAATGAACTCAACATTTTTCAAGAGGCTGAATCCATAAAAAAAACTTGTTGAAAGGACAGCTTTGTGGACGGACTAATACTCAATGAGTTTTGATTGATTAGCTCGAAGAGCCAAAGGCTGGCTTGCAGCTGTGTTTTGATGGTGGAAGGGAGGCTTTAGCTGTCTAAACAGTGTTCACCTGAGATGGATTCCTTGCTGGCATCCTGGTGGTGATGGGATGGCCACAGCAGCAGGAGGATGAGTCAGACAGCGTACAGCTGTTCGCTTAATTACTCTCTGGATCGGGAAGGAGGTTAATGAACCAGTGCAGATACGAAAACAGAGCAGTTGTCTGAATTTACACAAAGAAAATGAGGTTGCCATCCATGGAAAATAGCTGGGAGCAACAAAGAGTCAACTTTCATGTGAAACGAATGTTCGAAGTGAAGGAAAGAGGAGACTGTCTGGCTCCCATGTCAGTCACAGTGTAGATGAATGGGTTTGGTGAGTCCCATCCACCTGCTGTTTGATAAAGGAAGCTTCAGGTACCGAATACAGACCCACCGCATGTGTCCCAAACCTGCCTCCTCTCCATAGCCTGCTGAATATTCATGACAGGGGGGTAGGGAGACTAACCTGGACTGGCTGCATATCTGCCTAATGTCCTTAATCACCTGCATCTCATTGTAAGGCGGGGACACACCTTGGCTCGTTAGGGTGATGGATGGAGGCAGAGGGGCTGCTCCAGATTTGTTCTCGTTTAGCAAGGTGCTCATTAGACAACACCTGGGGGAGGGGAGGAGGAGGGGCGTGCGGCTAAGCCTGGGAGAGAGGAGAGGAGGGCTGGGATAGAATCTTTCAAACCACAGGTACATGGGATCTAATACAGATGTGTTTCACTACCATGTCTCAGATGTGGGTTAGTGTTGTTTACAGACAGCTGTTTGTGAAATATTGACCACAAATAGGTAAGGCATTTGAGGGTGTTTGGAGGCATTTCGTGATTTAGTATTGATATTGCTCCCGGCTGCTTTACAATACAAACATGCAGATTTACATCCTGAAGACTGTAGGCTATGTGGACCAAGTCTGCAGGGAGCAGCGTTAGAACCTCAATCCTTCTGATGGATCTGAGTGTGGGGTCTAAGAGGGCCTCAGGAGACCTGACCAACTGAGGAGGGAGGGGAGGGGAGGGGGGGGCTCAAGTCATTAGCTTGAGAAAACAGGAACTTCTGTTCCAATTCCATGAAACCCTGAGGGAGAGGAGGAAGAGGAGAGGGCAGGCTCTATTTCTCTTGATTGTGAATAGTGTTTAACTAAGGCCAGACAGGGAGAGAAGCTTTCCTGAGGTAGGTAGTCCCATAGGTGAGCTTACGGCTGTGGAACAGCAGAAGGACTAGGCAGGAAGAAGACTAATAAACTGGAACAAATGTCCCCTGCTCTCCAATTAGACCCCATCTCTATCTGGAGTCACGCTGCAGTCACACCACCACCTCTCATCTTTATGGACTTGCTTTCATACACCATCTGCTACAGCAGGCTATAGGGAACATATAGATTTAAAGACTCATGTAACTGTAATCCACTGATGTTAAAAGCAAAATATAATCAGTATTAATGATCACATTTGATCGAATTATCTTTGTTTTTATTTACTTTGGCACTTTTCTTCAAATAAGAACGGTAGACAGTACTATGTGACACTGTTTACTAGGGGTGGGGGAAACAAACGTTTATTTATAAGAAGATCCTTTACCAGATTTGAACATAAGACCCCTCACACAGTAGCTCACATCCTTAACCACTAAGCTATCAGGGATCGTAATATTCCACTCAACATTTACATTTGACATTGAACTATCTAGTTGTAACAACCTGCAGACTTGGGGTGTCAGAAAACAAGATCAAGTAGGGCTTCCCTGTTAGCTCACTGGGTTAGTGTGTATGCTCTGAAAGCTGAGGCAGTACTGCAGCAGCCTGGGTTCTAATCCAGCCATCGCCCTTTTCTGTATGTCTTCCTCTCTCTCCATTCTTTTCCTGTCACACGAATCGTGAGGTAACAAAAGATTCCCACTCCTACTGTTTACATTTAAAGCTATTAATGACAGAATTAAAATTTGAGCAGTAATATCTACAGCCACCTTAGCAGTCATGTTAACACAGCATTCACAGTGGCCTTTCGAGGAAAGCATGGCCCAAATGGATTTCAAATTAATATGTGATAGATGCTTTGACATTGAGGTTTATGGTGGCAATGCTTTTCCATTACAGCTCTGATAAAATGTCAATAAAAGCAATGTCGTCTGTCAGAATATTCCTCTTCTATTACTTTGACAAATAGTGTGTTGTATCTCCGTAAACATTTATGATGTTTTGTCTTCTATTTAGAGACGTTTCCATGATGGAACACAATGTTGGAGTGAGAGGTAAATTAAAAAAAAAAACATATATATATATTCAGCAGTATGAATGTCTGAATGTTGCCTAAAAAATTCAAGGTTTGGCTTATTTTATGTTTAATACCAGTACATCAAACCTAGATTCAAAAAGAGTAACTTTAATACTAGTTAGTTAGTAACTGAATAACATCTATTCAGCACCGGCAGACAGGCAGGAAGTTCTCATTGATCTTCCAAGTATAATAGATAATGGAAGTCAGAGTTTGTTGTAAACCTTGTAGCTCTGTGCACTCTGCATCTGATAACCACAAGAAAGACAGAAAAAGAAGCTTGTAGTTTGAACATTTTTTTTTATTCGTCATTTTTTTGTGTTCTTTTGCGTTTTTTTGCTTTACGAAACAAATGTTTGCAGATGTCCTATGAATAAACAACAGACCCCTTCTTCTCAGGGAGGGGTTCAAACACCTCTCTCCTCTCCCGGAAAGGAGACTCTCCTCGTCCAATCACGGCCTCTCATGATCACCAAGGTGACATCTAGAACTAGTATGTTACATTCTTTTAAGTGCATTAGTAGACAATGTAACCATCTGAATTAATGTGCAATGGCTGGAACTATGGTCAATTCAAACAGCCGGGTACATTGCTGCTATATGACCCACATTTGCCGTTTCCCTCTTAGAAGTTGTCACTGGAACTAAGGGAGACCAAGACAACGCTGAGAGTTTCCTTTCCAAACAAGCCCATCATGAACAGCTTATCTCCTTAACTACATCATCTTCATCAGGATTAACAAGACTCTTTTGTCATACCTGTATTCACGCCAGTAAGACAAAAAGGTTAATAGATAAAATGGTTTAAAATAAAGTTTAGTGATTGTGCTTTTAAAACCAAAGTAAAACAACAAACATTGAGACAAAAAAAACAGAACAGTGCATTACAAAAAAAAAAAAAGAATCCCAAAAGTGGCACTTTCTAGGGGTGGCTAAATAATATAGCAATTTACAACATGAATGGAGACGATAAAATATATTTACTGGCATAATAAAATTATTATTAGCAAAATAAAACAAGGAGGACAAATTTGTAGTACCACTATGGGTGAACAAAACAAAAGAACATCATCATGTTTACACGTATTTACAACACTCTCCCTTCCTGCTTGTAGCTCTCTATAGCAGTGACCCTTGACTGCATGGGCTCTCCAGACCTTGTCGAGAGAAGCCAAGTCATGTGAAAACCTGGAGTACTTTCTTACTCCATATTGCATTGGAATAAAACACAAACATAGTGTAGCTACTGAGCTCTTTCCTCACAATGTTTCATTCTTCCCCCAGTCTTTTTTTTTCTTCTTCTTCTTCTTCTTTGTATATGGACATAGAAAATGGTAAATTAGAAAAACATCTGGTCTGTTTTTCAGATGTAAAGAAACGCTAGGGATGTGGAGTATTGGTCAGCGGACTTGATGATGAGATACTGTGTTAAAATTGTCAGAGAAACATCGACGGTCCTCGGTTGGGAAAAATATTGACAGTAACTCTTTTTCTTTTTCTTCTATGGTGGTCTTCAGCTCTCCACCATCTGAGGAACACCAACAGGAAACACAAGGTTAGACGCCTGATCACCTGCCGTGGTACAGAAGGTTAGAGCGCAGAGAGGGGAGGTTTACCTCGAGGTCTCCCTCTTCAAGCTGGAAGCCTCCAGAGGTGTTGAGGCCCATATCAGCTGGGTTCCGGCGCCCCCCTGGGCCCCCTTCCCCTCTCCGCCGGCCCCCGGAGCCCCTGGAGGACATGGAGCTGGAGGAGCTGGGCTCACGGTCTCCCCGGGGGTTGTTCACCGAGGGAAAGGAGGGACGGCTGTAGGGCAGGATGTCTTCTGGACCTGGCGATGGAGGGAGCAGTGAGACCTCTGTCAGCACTCATTCCCGGAAGAAGCCAAACAAGTACCATTGTAATTTCTCTCATCGCAATCAAGTGCAATATTATTGACTTAAAACATCGACATGACCTCACATGGGCATTTACCTGGATGCGGGCGAGCCTTGTTGCCATGGTTTCCTTCGTGTTTGTTCCCTTTCCCTCCGCGAGGAGTCTTCTGTCTGTCCTGAGCGTCGCGGCGCTCTGACGAGCTGGTCCGGGGGTCCGAGCCCTCTCGTGGTCGATATCCTCCAGAGCCCCCTCTCCTGTCCCTGGCCTCGCCCGTCTTGGGGGACAGCAGCCCCCTGCCCTCTGGAGACACCTTGGAGGGGTGCGTGGGGGACTTGAGCACGGCTGGGGGAGGGATGGGGGGAGGGGGGAGGTCTGAAGGGGGGAACACGAGAAGAAGAGAGCTCGTCAGTTACTCAGAGCCTGCGTCGTGTGCTGCTGGGGAGGGGCATCTGAAGACTGCAGAGGCCGTGTCACAGACACGTGTGTGTGCTCCTACACCGCTCATGCTTCAAGACATCCAGTATAAACACAGCTGGTTCACGGGTACAAACACTCACCGCTGTACACACAGCCGCCTGAACGGAACTAGCACTGTGGCTAGGGTGAGGGAGAGAGAGATAGGAGATGACAGGCCAAGAGAGAGAGAGGAGTCCAATCAGAGAAGTGTGTGGGGACGGTGGGACGGGGGGACGGGGCAGACAGCTAAAGAGGTGAAACAGAGGAGGGGAGTGAGAAACGTAGTGTGAGGGAGAGAAAGGGAGTGAGAGAAAAAGCAAGGGAGAGAGGGGAGCATGCGAGAGAAAGAGAGGGGAGCGTGCGAGGGAGAGAGAGGGGAGCGTGCGAGAGAAAGAGAGGGGGGCGTGCGAGGGAGAGAGAGATGGGGAGACAGTGGGGAGCGTGACGGTCAGCAGCTGTCTCTCTGACCCGCTCTACTTCTCCTGTCAATGAATCAATGCTGCCTGTCCTTGAGCCATTTTTCATATGAACCCAGCACAACACACAGTCAGCAAACCAACACACACACACACACACACAACGCCTCCACACAGCCTGCCACACAAAACACCCTGACTGCTCTTCTAGGCTCGCCGGCCCAGCAATCGATGCCTTTTCATCTTCTAATCAGCTTCCAGTTGAGGGATGGCTTTGTCAGAGGCCCAAGCCTTAATCCACACAGGATTAGAAAGTTAATAAACATGGCAGCTTTGCTGGCCCCACCTCGCATCCCGGCAGCCACGGGGCTTCGAGGACGGAGGATCAAACACCGCGTTCACTTTTACACAGCCCAGCTTATGGAGCAAGCAAAGTCGTTGCCGCTTCTTGTGGCCAGTTTGATACACTTTCCGGATGATTCTCCCCACAGCACACGGCCCTGAGTACAGGACGGGCCAGTCGATATCATAGGTCCAGGAGGCGTCGGCAGGGTTTTAATATCTCCCCTGCCTCCCGCCTCCTGCTGCAGACAGGACAGATCAATGCCTCTGTCTGAGAGATATGACCATCTACAGGGAGAAGAAAGGAGGGAGTTATAGTCAAATGAAGGCCAGGATTGGACCAAGGTCTGGAGAGAAGGTCTGTATTCTCTGTCGTGAGGGTAAATAACATGATGGCTGGTTAGAAGCAGGGCTGTGTCTTTGGGGCGTCCGCTAAGATGCTATATCATGTAATCAAGACGGGATCAAATCAAATCAAATCAAATGTATTTGCATAGCCCTTTTTACACGCAAGCATGTCACAGAGGGCTTCACGTGCGCCCATAGAACTGCCAACTGGATGTAAACGTAAGAATGAGAATGTGCAGGACTGATGCATCAGACCATGGCGCGACCCTCGGGAGAACAGACCTGGGCCCCAGGTCTCCTGAGCAAACAGCTCACCAGCGGGGAGGGTGGAGGGTGTGGGGGAGATGGTCCACTTGCCTCGCCTTTTTTTTTATTGCCCACTTAGCTGGAGGTATTTCTGTGTTTGGATGAGCATGCTGGGGCTGTGCTCTCCATCTGACCTCCCAGGGGCCAAACAGAGGGGGGGGCGGGAGGGGGGGATAGTAACCATAGACGTCCCCAAATATCATAAATAGATCAGTCTGGCACTTATCTCCTCTATATCTATGTAACATGTGGCTTGAGACGGACACTAAGAATTATACCAACATATCCGCTTACAGATTTAAACCGTTGAGACACCTACTATATGCCTTAAATGTCACTCCGCCTAGAAACACATGCAGTATGGGGAGGGGGTGAAGGAGGGGAGAGGGACAGGGGCAGGGGGGGATAGGGGCAGGGGGGGGGGGGGGTCGAGGGCAGGCAATAACTTCCAAATGGAAAACAATCCATTCAGATCAAATGCAATCAGCAGGCAGACAGAGAGAGGTGGAGACATGGTAGAGGCTCTCCTCACCTCTCACACGCCCAGGGAACAAAGGAACGAAGGAGGGAGGAGGGAGGGAGGAAGCGCCCAGGGACGGATGGATGGAGAGATTACTTCAAAGGGAGGGGCAGGAGAGATGGAGGGAGGCAGAGAGAGTGGGGTGGGGAGGGAGGATTTGCTGCAGTGATATAGCTGGACTGGCTCTAGAGTGTGGTGGATATTAAATCTCCCTGTCAAGTGCTTCCAACACACAAGGACACCTGACACTAAGGGGAGCCAGCTCTGGGAATGGATGGACACACACACACACACTCAAATGTGCCTTCCGACAGGAACAAATAAGCTGGATCCAACTATTAGGAGATAAAAGTCCGGTCCATTTTTCCATTCACTGTCACAAGGAGAAAGCTGTTCCCAGAGTGTCTAGCTGCTACTGTATTTAGCTCCTGCATTGTTTCAGCTTGGCTCCTGCAGAGGGGGAGTGCTCCAATAACAGCCACCTGGGGGGGGTTTCATTAGCAACTGGAGTGGGAAAACGTCCCAGTGTCAGCCGAGTAAGTTAGACAGCTCTCCCTTGAGACACACACACACAAGCATACGCACAGGCACATACACACACACACCTCATACAGACAAGCATACACACCCACACACATAGCTTGAACAGATAAGCATTCACACAGGCACACACACACCTCATACAGACAAGCATACAGACACACACCCACCTCATACAGACAAGCATACACACATACCTCGAACAGATAAGCAGACACATACAGACAACATACTCAGGCGTGCGCACACACACACACCCCCTACTCCTTCATCAGCTGCTCCAGACTACTACAACAGTCTACTCAGCACAGCCCGATACACACACAAACAAACACACACACACACGCGCACACACAGGGAACACGATTGAAAATCCCTGACTTCTGACACCCACTCATTCATTCAAAGTCAGACCCCCCTCCTGTCACCCCCCCCACACGGGAGCATCTAGGGCAGAGCCAGTGTAACGGACCTGTGGTCATGCTGGAACACGTGCTGCTGACGCTACCTTCAGGGTAGTTGTCACGTCTCTGGAGAGCCGGGTGGCCGGCTGGAGGCGGCTGCTTCTGCCTCTTGGGAGGCCGCTTCTGCATGTTAGCCGTGCTCATGTTGCTGTCTGTGGACACAGGGCTGCCCGGACGGTGGCCTGCAGAGCCCATCTGGAACTTCCTCCCTGAAAGGAGAGTTTGTCCTTGGTTAGGGGTAGCATTCAGTTTCTGAGCCCCTGCCAGATGACTTGACACGTTTCACGACGAAACGGTTCGAGAAAAGCACGGAAATCGCACATCAAGTGTCAGCGAACGGTGCGTTTTGTTTAGCCGAGGACTTTTGGAACGAGGGCGTTCTCTCCGTGTGTGTGTGTGTTTACCTGGGGGCCCCTCTTGCTCCTGCCCCTGCGTGGGGGGGTACTTGGCCACCTTGAGGCCGGCGTACTCGGCCGCCGCCGCCACCGCCTGGGCAAAGTCGGCGTCCGTGAAGAAGGAGCCGTCGGAGGAGCTGACGGCGCTGGAGCGCCCCGACGAGGCGTTGTCCTCCTCGGAGGCGGAGCCCCAGCCGTTGATCATGGAGCCGGTCACGGAGCTCTCCAGGTCGCCCACGCTGGAGGCCGGCGTCTGCTCCAGGCCCCGCAGCAGCAGCCTCCGCGGGTGCATCTGGGCGGGCTGGGAGTGGGGGTGGTGGGGGTGGTGGTGGCGGTGGCGGTGCACTTTGGCCACCTCGGCGTCCGTCTCGTCCCCTTCCTCCTCCTCCTCCTCCAGCATCTCCTCCTCCTCCTCCATGCCGTCCGTGTCCAGCGCCAAGGGGCTGGAGATGTAGCCGTACGTGTGGGTGGGGGACAGGGGCTGGACAGGGGGGCTCCCCACATGCCGTCTGAAACAACAGGCAGGAAGAGTGTTCACATTTGGCGCATCTACACGTTTACTACAGTTAACGGACGCCACAGTCTATGCGCCGTGGTAGGCCTGCACAGCATCGGGAAGCTCCCTGTACCTGCGCTCGTGGCTGGTCGAGGAGTCCTGGAGCATGGGCTGCATCTCCTCCTGGGGGGAGGGTGTGAGGGTGGCGGTGGACTGGTGGCTGTAGGACACGGCAGCTGGGGAGGAGGCAGCCCCCCGGACCGGAGGGGTGGGCCCCCTCTCCATCTCCTCCTCCTCCTCCAGCTCGTCTGGTTGCAGGTACATGCGAGAGGGGGGCATGGGACACTGCATGTCCGGGTCATAGCTGTCGGCACAGGCAGACACGTTGGTTAACCTCTCACCACAACAGTCACGGCTGTCACAGAAATCACCACGTCTCTTAATATTGCTGCCATGGCTTGTTTTTGTTTTTTTTTCTCTGACTGGAAAGACATTGGTCGACAATATCAAAAGGAAGGAAAGAACATGGGTTGAATGTGCGATAAGAATGTAAAGTGGCAGGAATGATAGAGCAGTGTGTGTGTGTGTGTGTGTTTACATAGACATGCCCCACCTCTCGTCCATGCACAGGGAGTACTCGTCTGTAGTGTGACAGGGGGGGGGGTTAGCAGGGGGCGGGGGCAGCAGGTCGGCCCAGTTCATGTTGCTCTGTTTGGGCAGTTTGGGGGTGCGGACTCCCTTCTTCTGACCTTGACTGCCTGCTCAGAAATGAACAAAGACTTTCTTCAGTCACAGGACGCAACACCCCCACACACCCACCCACCCAACCACACCCACACACCCCTCTCACATTCTCACCGTCTCTAAAGCCATCTCCATTATTGATGCTCATGAAATTGCCAAATAAATAAAATCTTAAATTGGCAGCAGATAAAAATGTATTAACAAACCGGGTCATTTTAGCGCTGGGTTGACACAAGATAAAAATGATCATTTTACACATGAGAGCACCACTGCTAGCACAGGCTCTGTCATAGTGCGTGCTCTGAGAACACATGAGCACACACACACACATACAAGCACACACACACACACACAACTTCAATCTGTAATTATTAGTAGGGATGGGATCAAACACACTGTCATTATTTAACTGTAAAGTCAGACCAGTGCTGAGCTAAAATAGAAAAAAAAATATATATAACCGCAGACATCAGAGGCCAATTAACGGCAAAGCATTAGGGCTGGAAGCCAATGAGGTGTGAGCTCCAGGATTGTACTCAGCTCATCTTAAATGACAAACTTCAAACATTAGATTTCTGTATGACAACACCACGCCACATGCTATCTGGAAGGGCTGTCATTAGTCCTTGTCTGAACAGACAAACACACACTGCAGCTATAATGAAATGAACCCCCTTTTGAATCAGGAAGAAGGTGAGGGTCATCAACAAATTAACAAAACAAATGGAGGCAACAACCAAAGTCAATTGCCAGTCACCAAACTACACGCCGACAAAGAAACAGCATGAATAAAATATTCCTCTTAATTCGTTGTAAACAATAATGGTGTTGTTCTCCCAGAGAGAGGCACTAACAGATGCCAGGGTTGGTTTCTCTTGCCTTTTGTTCAGATTCGCTGGTGTTGTGGACGGCTCGTGTTTAGTGCTCTTTTCTGTCTATTCAGTTCTTCCACTTTTCCACAAATGCATCTCCCTTTTAATTTCTCCTCGAGATAGACTGACATGGAAATTAATCAAATTTGCATTTTAAAGCATGGTGCATTATTTCCTGTCTCGCTGTGATTTATTGCTTTTGAGGAAAAAGTTGAATTTTTAGAGGGAGCTTCCGGGTGAATGTGATTAAATGTTTCACGACCATAACAATGAGTAAAAAAACGAAACTAAACTCAAAAAAGTGAAACATTGAACTGGTAAACAACACTCTTGTGGAACTATTGTTGGACAATAGTTGGTTTGATAACTTATGACCCCCCCCCCCCGACCCCCCCCCCCCCTCCCACCCTCTCAACCTCCCCAGCTGGCCCCTCCCACTTACCAGAGGTGCTGCTGCTGCCCCGGTCCGAGCTGGGGTAGGAGCCCCCAGTGTGGCCGTCGTGGGCCTGGCTGTAGGGGATGGTGGCCGGCATGGGGCTGTCCCCGCCCCTGTAGTGGTCTGCGGAGAGGGGGGGGGGGGGGGGGGGGGGGGGGGGTGTTAGACTCAAGAGAGGTCACACGATTTGCATCCCATCTCACACGCAACTGCCTCTTTAGAAAAGACAGCTTGATGCGGATGACAGGTTGGAGTTATGATTTCTCGATGTTGAACGCGAAACAGAAGGCGAACCAGTTTCATGAACTGTTGATAATATCTGCAGACAAAGTACATGCAAACTGTCACAACAACCGTCCACGCTACCACATCATGCAAGACACGCCATGCTGTGCCCTTTCCTCTTCCTAGCAGGGTAGACGACATGCAGGTTCTCCGCTCAGCAGAAGAGACATTCGAAACTACGGCGTCACAGAAGCAGAGGGGTCTTTTGTGGAGGTGAGAAAGAGGCGATGACAGCTGAGCACAGAAACCTGTCAGCTCCACCAACAGTCATCTCGAGCTCTGCTTCAGACACCTGACGCCACGGGACAAGCGGCACACCTGTGGCTGAGCCTCCGTCGGTGACACGAGCACGCACAGCTACGACAACACAACCTGAGGCCCCCGGCCCAGAGATCACACGAGACGCGGAGCAGGGAAACACAGCTCAGAGCAGAGAGGGTGGAAAGGGAGCGCAGAGAGGAGCGGGGAGGCGTTACGTAAAAGCGCTGCAGACAATGAGAAGAGTGATGATGCTCTAGTTTGCAATGACGGAATGAGGGCGAGGGAGGAAGAGTGGAAATTGAAGAAGCTTTTCTTCCCAGTTCCACCCAGAGGATGCCCTGGGAGGCTGAGGAGAGTCCAGCATAGGGGGAGCAAGGATGAGGAGGAAAGCCCTGGATATGGAGCAAGGAGGAGGCTAGGATGATGACGGAAGGAAGGAAGATGGAGGTGGTGATGTGACCTTGTTAGCGACCCACTCACCCTTGTTCAGCTTGTTCTGCTCCATGATGTTATACTGGAGCTGTGAGGTCACGTCCTGTTGTTTGTGTTGCTGGCCTGGGCCGGGCTTCCAGCAGTGTTTCTCATTGAGCTCCCCTCCTCCCCCTCCTCCCCCCTCCTCCCCCTCACTCTCCCCCTCCTCCTCCCCCCCCCTCCCCCTCCCAGGATGGAGGGACTGGATGAGCTGGGTGGTGGCGTAGGGCGTGGGCTGGCCCCCCGGGCCCACAAAGCGTCCGTCCTTCAGGTTGGGGCTGTTGAAGGTCTTCATCTGGTTGATCTTGTTGGAGAGGTCCACATCTCCGTAGACACCAGACTCTGGCACCATCAGGTTGGTCTGCTTGTTCTCCATCTGGTTGTTGTAGTTGGCGATGCAGTCGGCTGGATGACATGGGGAAAGGGGAGGTAGGGGCGGGGTGTTATTCACATACGGAGCTGCAGAGCTCCGTCCAGACTAGGGCGAGATCTGGGTTCAGGAGGAGGGCTTACGCTAAGATAATGAAGGGCTGTAAACCGAACGGGAAAGAGCATCTAAAAATATTTCTAATGGATTGAAACTGAATCGATATGTACTCATGTGCACACCCTTCACAGGTTCCCTGAGTGTCCTCCACTCAGGTACTACTCTGCCCTCAGAGAAACTCGGCAATCACCGCTCCACTCCAGATGTGTTTAGCTGGTGATTCAGGTGTGACTGAAGCCGCACCTCCACCTAGCTGCTCTCACTCTCTCTGGTAATTCCTCCTCTCATCCCCAGCTCAACATGGATGTCATGTCTGTTCTCTGCCTCATCCTCCAGGAGGCTGGCTTCATTGAGAGGGACAGTGAGACATGTCCGTATCAAAGTCCTATGGATGAGGCGTGCGGGAAAATCACTGCTCCACTGACAGGTCCCATTTTTCTTGACTCATAAAATATTCAAATCCTCCGTGAGATCAGAGAAGCAGCCTCGCGGTAAATACCAGGGTAGGTGCCCGCCCACACAGCTCCCTCCCAGCCAAGGATCCCTCCACACCTCTAACCTCACAGGTACTGTTCTGGAGGTGTCAAACCTACACACTGTGTCAGACTCCCCCACCCCCTAGCTGCTGATCCTGGTCATTTGCGCAGGTATTTGGCATGCACACACACACACACACACACACACACACTCTCTCACACACACACACACCAGTGCAATGCAGCCCGCAAGCCTAGCTCCCTACACCGCACCCTGGGGTGTCATGCAGTGAGTGATCACCATGTTATCCATTCCACAGCCACTCCCAATAGCAGTCCTGCAAGCTAATGCTAGCGAGACCTGGAGCAGCTCAACAATGAGGACAGATTAGGGGGGGGTTCTTCTTACAAGGGGATGGTTCACTCAGGACCAGGATGTGTGAGCCTGTAAGAGGGATACACCAGGCTGACTGGGACTGACTCGACTGTACTAGGCCCTGAGGAAGATGCTTATGAAGCCTGTGGCAACAAAGCTCTCCTTTACACAGATGTTACAACAGGAGCGGGTAATCCTTATGGACAGGACTGACGCCAAACATGAAGGAGGAGTGCAGGTGCACGCTTTATCAGCAGCAACAGAACTGGAGTGGGGCCGCGTGTTCAAAGGGAATGTGCACTCTCTCAAAGTTGAGTTTGACTTCAGACTTGTAAGTATCTGGAGAGCTAGTTCAGGTTCCTGGCTGGGCTTGTTTGAAGCAGGGTTTCTTGAGAGTGAACAATCTTAATTCCCCTGTAGCCTCACCTGCTTCTGGATCCCTGGTTCTGTAGAGAGGTGTGAACCCTCACAATGTGTGCATTTATAATATTGTGTGGGTGTGCATGCGTGCGTGCCCTGAGATTGTTCTGAACAAACCTAGTCCCTTTGTCTGTGGAAAGTGCTGCTGACTAGACTGAAAGGCCACCTGGAGGTGTACCGTAGCACAACTCTCTCTCTCCCTCCCTCCCTCCCTCCCTCCATCTCTCACACTGTCCATCTCTCCTGCTCTCTTTACTTCTCCCCGGCTCACTCCTTCAGTTCCATTTATCTTTATGTCTTCCGCTTATCCTTCCCCATCAGTCTTCCTCCATTCTCTCCAATCCTTCACGTTACTCTTCCAGGTGCAAAAGATATACCCCCCCTCCCTCAACATCCCTCCCAGTCTATCTGCATCTCACTAACTCCATCCGTCTCTCTCCCTCTCCCTCTCCCTTTCTATCTCTCTCTCCGTCTCCCTCTCTTCCTCTCCCTCCAACTCAGCCTCCTGCTTCGGCTGCTGGCTGCAGTCCTGCCCTGACCTCCACGCCTGCTACACATTTCTTAAATAACTGAGCACTTAGGGGAGATTACATTAGGGGCTATAACAACAGTATGGAAATGAGAAGAGCAATTCGATTAGCAGCAGAGTAAAGCCATAAGCTCCTTCCAGGGCCTCTCCTTTTATTCCCTTTCCTAAAACAGCCCTGCTTTAACCTCAAATGAATCAAACACACAAGCACACCCACGTGCACGGCTAAAGCTGATGTTCCTGCAGGTTTCTCTCGCTGACACCCAGTAAAGGGAGAGACCCGTCCCAGGAGAACTAACCTAGATACCAGATTCATCTCCTCCCTCTCTCTAGCTCTCTCTCTCCGCACGGAAACATCTCTTTCTTGGCTCTGATTAATCTTATCTGCAGAGTCTGTGGAGGGCTGCGGGGGTAACATGCCAAGTGCAGCGACGATGGGGCGTGGATGTGTTTGTACCTGTATGCATATATTGTGTTTGTGTGTAATCTCTGTGTGTGTGTGTGTGTGTGTGTGTGTGTATATGAATGTGTGTATGTATGTTGGCGTGTGTGTGTGTACCCGTGTGTGTGTGTGCGCGTGTGAGCTCATGCTCTGCTTACCCGGGCGGCTGTACGTGGCCAGGTTGCTGTCGCTGTTTCCGTTGCCAGCGGTGCAGCAGTTGATGCTGCAGTCGTTGTGGTTGGAGCAGGAGTTGGGCCAGGTGTCCGCCAGCCAGGGCTGTGTGGCTGACTCCCCGATGTTGAGCAGACCGGGCCTGGATGAGGGAGGGAAGGGGGGGGGGGGGGGCAGCCATTTATACAAGTTATTCAACATGGGAAGTAGCTGAATGAGGACGATCGGCCACAAGGACAGCCTGGTCACACATAGCTGCCCTACGAGGACAGAAGCCTCTTTGCTTCATGGGGAAACTTCACCCATGCAGGGAATAAGACGGTGTTTACCCATCCAGTACTTTACTCCAAGTATCTCTCTTTGCCCACTGTATCTCTCTTTATTTTCTCTCCTCTTATTTCCTCTCTCTCTGTTTCTTTCTTCTCCCTCCCTGCTCTGTGAGCGCTGGGTGCACATTAGAGCAGCTCAGCTAAATAGATTGTGTACGCTTGACTGGCCCATCGCCTCCTCAAGCCCCTCGTGAGCATTAGCGATCCGCTCGGATTAGAAAGCCAGATAGAATTCACTCCAAATGTTGGGATGTGCACGTCCACAACAGTCAGTGAACCTTGAATGTTCCCTTCCAGTGGATTCCGTGGTGTCGGCCACCATCTCCATCACCATGAAAGTTTCGTGTGAAGAACTGGAGGAGAGAAAGTGTAGCAAAGGAAATGAGATCCCTCTCTACTGCCGACGAGGACGAGGCATCCATCTCCTTTTGTTTCTCTGTCTCCCTCGGCATAGTCAGGCTCTTAAACAGTTGTTCCACTCCTCTAAGATTCCTTGCTCTGACCTAGGGGCAGTTATCTGACATTTGAAGTGCAGGCACTACAGGGCCTGATATCTCTGAAGAAAACAAGGCAGTTCCCATAGGGCTCTTCAGTCACGCTCTGTTACCATAATCTTCACAGCACAAACACAACAGCAGAGAATCCTACACAGCACATTTACATTGTGTTTTTTTTTTTCTTCCCCTCTGCCTTTGCTATTTAAATGACTTCCAGCACTCTCTGCCCTGGGTAATGAACACATTAGTCTTGTAGAGAGACGCGCCATTTTAAAGATGGCACCTCCATCATTCCAGCAGTTCTTTGTCAATGTAAAATGGCCTTTGTTTACATCTCCATGCTGTTCTTTTGACTCATACAGCCAGGAGAATCCAGCAGGATAATGAGATAACCAAGTACACTCAGAACAGGCAGCTCTATCCCATAATAGTTCCAACAGGAGATCTATGGTGAGCCAAAAGGAGAACAATAACCAGCCCACACTTCCCACCACCAGAAGCATATGTGGGTTCAAGCTATCTGAACATCCAAACCATTGTGTACAGTAGCAGTATAAATATTCAATGGTTCCCCCCCCCCCCCCCACACACACACACACACAGTGAATAACCCTCCCCACAGTATGTGTGTGACTACGGGCTGAGATGACGGTTTCAGCCTGTCGATATCCATGGGCTGGGGTTACCCATGTAGCAGTGGCAAGATAAAGACAGAGACCTACTGGTCATCTGTGAATACTTTACCCCGCCATGCCGATTGAGCAGTTTCACCTCTGCAGGCGTTTACTAATCATAGTAGCAAAAAACAGTCCAAAAAGTACACTACTAATCAGTACATAGTCATAATCGTCCTTCAGTACATCAAATTGTTTGGATGGGTAGACTCTGGTTTGGTAGATGTCCAAGACCATATGCCACCACCTGTGAAAGCAATACCAGTTTGTTTTTATTTAGTTTCACTACTATTTTCATTATAGTTGGCAAATGTGACTAATGAAGGTATATTGCTAATATATGTGATAAAAACAAAACAATACAGACAATATTTTTTTAAATATGACAAAAAGGGGCTAACCAGACAAGTGGACTCCAGGCCAGAGGGGGGCAGTATAAATTCCTCGCACTCTTGACACTGTCTGGTTGTAGTTGATGAACCACTCTGTACGAATAGGCATCTCTGGGGCATAGGGTATCAGGTTTTCTTCACTGAAAAACATATAATATTTTTACCTTCAGGCTTTTGTTTGACAGGGATAAATTATTCATCGACTGGGGTAGGCCATTCCGTAACAGGTGGGATGTGTAGTTCCACTAACCGGCTGTGCTCAGAGACAATCTCAGGTCTCCGAGGGTCCACAAACATCTTGGTAAAAGACAAAATGGCTCCTGATGGCAGACCCACTACAAAACAAAAATATACACAAAGGAGATCACAGATAAATGCACAGCGATTATTTTTAATATATTGTTGGGTGGGTTACTGGGAGAACAATACATATATATTTCAGTGCCAGATCTTATACTGAATGTCAGTTCCATGTGATTTGATGTCACAGACCCAGGAGGTGGCGACTGGTGATGCCTTCTCTGTGAGTGTGGCCTCCAGGGTGTGATGGGAGAGGGGAAGATGTAGGACTGCTGAAGGACCTGGGGTGGGTAAGGGCGGTCCAGTGAGCTGAACACAGTGCTGTTGTACAGCTCCATTCCCTCAAAGAGTTCCAGCACAGAGAACTCATTCCTCCGGGACCTTGTGCTCCAGTAATTCATACTGTGTAAAAATGGGAGATTGACAGGACAAGTACAAATGAAACATGTATAGTACTGTATATAGTTTCCTGGACATTTTACAGTATAACTATGAACATATAATTCGGTTGATTTTCTGAACAGGGGATTACGGTTTACTCACCACTACCCAGTTCTCGGAGTGGACAAAATGCACTGGTCCTCTGGCCTTCCTCTGGATGGCTTCATGAATGATGCGTCCAGTCACACCATCAACCAGGAACATTCCACAAAGCTGCGCTCCTGATTCAGGTCTGTGCTTTCAGTCACTACGGCCAGGAGGTTAGGGTTCAAGTACTACAGGAGTGAACACACAAACGTGATTACTGTACTTACTGATACTGTAACATGATTACAGTTTTTAAACTCTGCTAGAGCGTAATCCAGCCAGTGAGCCTTCACCTTGTAAAGCACGCTCCTGTCTCCCATCACTCTGCCCTGGGAGTGCACATGCTCATAGGCCTCTTCCCCTTGACTGAGACAATCCTCTGCACTTCGGTGGGGATTACCACCTCCCAGATGAGCTCAGTAGAGAGGTCCTGGAAAACACAGTCAACAAGACTGCAGTTACATACACAGCCTCCTTGTCAGTGGCAGTCATTTGGCACAGATCACCTACAGTACTTTGGCATGGTGCTTCCCACTTGCCTTGCGTAGCCTGAACCCACTCAGTCTTCCCTGGTTTGAATCCACCAGATAGAAAAATATGGAGGACGCCATTTCTTGCAGCTGTTGCAGCACATTCTTTGTTGAGGGAAAAGCGGTCACCTAGAAATATGGAAGAGGAAGGAAAGAAAAAGGTTCATTACAAAACATGACACATTTGAAGGCAAGAGGAGAAGAAAGGTTTCTGGAACTGAGGACTCCATGCTCCAACTTCACAATAGGCCATCTAATTCTCAGTCCACTTTTGGGCCAACCAACCTTGTATTGGTCATCACAAGCAGCAGGACTTTGGCATAATCTTGGTCCATGACCGGTAGCAGCAGAGACTGGAGAACAGGCCGGGGCAAAGCAGGCAGGGCAATATGACTCTTCCTTCCAAAGATGGGGTTGAAAACATGTAGAGTGGCAAGTCCAGTGCTCTAAAGAACATACCAAGACATAAAAACATTGATACATAAATATATGACACAAACTGTTTGCACTTTCACAATTACTTAACATAAGTGATGGCTGGTAAGCGTTAAGTATGATCATCCTACCTTGTCCTTGAGAAGTAAAGTGCACTGTGGGGATGAGGGAAGTGTGCGGTGGTTCTTTGCACCATCAGCTTGAAGGCTGCATTAGGCTGGACATTCTCCAGGTAGTGTTTCCACAAGATGGTGCCAGACTTGCTGTCAATGCCAAAAAGCTGGACCCAAGAGGGGGGAAAATGTATTATTTGTTACACTGACTATCTAGGCAAATCAACTAGTAGTCAAGACAGGAGTACACTTTAATCTATTATTTGGGTGAACTGGGTATCCCAGTTTAGCAAAGAGGTTGACGGTGTCACCAAAACAAATTATACAACAATAGATTGGGGATTTCTATCTCTCACCTTCCCAGAAGCAGTCACCATAACCATCATCTTCTGCAGATTAAACTCATCTCTGGACAGGTTCCTCGATGGTCACCTCGTTCTTGACCCTGGCTGCGGGGCTTGCGTGCATCATAGACAGCTTCCACAGATGGGCAAGCCACGCCTGCAGCAGGATGAGCTGGGAGGACAGTCTCTTCAGAACCATGGACAACAGCCCATCTACATGCACAGCAGGAGAACAGGGGATTAGAAGCACTTTACAGGAACCTGCAGTTCTGTCACCGAGTCACAGAACCAGGAGCCCCAAAGAGAAGTGATGAAACAGGACCAAGAGCCAGAGGATCTTTACATGGGTTTAGGTGAGCCCATTACATTTATTGATAACTATAGACACTGGAAATAGGTTTGATTTTGCCAAAGTGACGTGTATCTATTCTAGGGGAAGCACTCCCTGCCTCCAGCATAGCGAGCAACATACATACAATATGAGGCAGGGAGCAAATAAAGTAATAATCCCCTTTGTTAAAAAGTAATCTACAGACCAACATGGGGGAGATGGGGATAGTGGAGGCAGCAGCACAGCAAATACAACAATAGGGAGTGAGTGTGTGCGTATCCGTGCAGCATTATATTGCCGCCTTACCGGACGTGGCCCAATGGGCTTGAAGCAGGCTTACACAGGTGTAGTTGATGAGCATTATGACGCTCGCTGCCCGATTATCATGCCTGAACTATGCTTCTCTCATGAAGTCCTGTACTGTAAAGACCAACACTTCAAAACTTGTGCAGCAGATGCTATACTATGATAAAGGACAGCACTTCACATTACCTTGTATGGCTTGATCCAAGCGCAGCGGTTAGAAAGAGCAAAAGAAAAACAAAAGCAAGAAGTGAAGCCAATGACAGACATATAAAGTAGATTAAGGAAAACCGAAACGTCAGGCGAACAAGCAACATACTACCTGGAACACATGGGTCTGGGTTTTGGACCCCAAACAAATCCTACCAAAGCATTTAACCAAACTTACAAATGATAAAAATATTAAGTAGTAACGTTAAGCACAGTAAATTCTAGTTGAATCCATTACCAGCCTTCTTGCCAAACTCTCCCTCAAGCTCCGCCTGGGTCCCAGTAAGTGGTAGATCCACCATTTCCATGGTAACCACATCAGCCAGAGCCTCTTCTCTGTTCCACACACTACGGCCTTCAAAGACAGGCAAAACAGAAAGGGGTGAGAATTTTAAAACCAGCCAACTTAGGTCCACACATTGTAGCCAAACTCTTTGCTCCTTAATGAAGTATGGCAGGCTATGCTATTTGGCAACACAGAGCGGTTTGAACAGTACCAGGTTGTTGTATGAAAGTGAGAGCATGGTCTTCAGTTTGCACAAGAACCCTATAGCCAACAGAATCATCCTTCTTTAGAAAGGCATGGACATAACAGCTGGAAAAAAAATCAAATAACCAAACGTTACCATATTTAGGGTTCCATTGAAGTTTATATCCAAACTGCTAGGCAAATACCCTTGATCTGTGTACTTACCTTGCATGCGCTTCCCCCCCATTAGGATCTATATTATAGATTACAGTTGTGTCAAGGAGCCTGCGGCCAGAATCAGCACTGAAAAGATTAATGGAGCTTGCCTAGAGAGGAAGACAGAGGGCAATTGGGGGTTACAGCTAGTGTCTGAGTTGGATATTTACAGTAAAATAATGGTGGTGGTGGTTACACATGCTTGGGAATAAACAAGTCTGAATATTTACACACATACAAGGCTCATCCCTCCCAGTACAAAAAACAACTGCAAACAGTTCAACAGAAAGTCACAGACTATGAAGATGAAAGAAAAGGAGGAAGAAATACTCACAGTTTCATTTTTGGGCATCATGACAGCAACCACTGTCTTCTCCCCTGTAGTTGCAAAGGAAACAAGGAAAGCCTAAAACAAGAAACAGATGTTTGAGTTTTCACGGGCCTCATAACCATTGTGAACCTGGGATGAATCAAACCAAACTTTGTGCAATGGAGCATCTAATATTTTTAAATAATAAACACAACAAGACTGGATGGAATGATGTACAGGTTTGAAGTCTCTGAGGGTGAGGATGAGATCGTTGTTTAGCTGCATCAAGAGGTGATGGTCTGGCCCCAGCTGAAGGAAGAACTCTGACAGTGGAGGCCGAGCTGGGTTAGGCTGGGTGGAAACAAGGACGGGCTGGAACCCTGGGGTCACCTCCAGGTCAAGAGACTAGGGTGAGATGGAGAGGAGACAATCATAAGCATGTTGCCGTTTTCCCCACAAACACAAGTTTAAAGTTTGTCAGTATTATACAAAGTATAATTTAAAAAATCATTCAGCCTGCATGGTTTAATCAAGCTTGGTATTTTTTGAGGAATAGTGTTTGTTATTGGTATATACATACCTGCAGGAGTATCTGGTTCATCTGTCCCTCTGTCTGGAGGGGAAGGGTGTAGAGAGCCATGGTGACAGGGTCAACACACACCAGGGTCCCCTGGCCTACCACCACACAGCTGCCCTGCACACTGGAGAGCCATGGAGCTTCAACTGACCCTCTACGGATACAATTCACAACCAGTAAGTGAACTGGGTTCGGAAAAGCACAATACAGCAATGTATGTAACAAAGAGTTGACAATTGCTACTAGACTGCTGATAAAAATACCTGGTTCATGATTTCTCCGGTTTTAATGTCATACTCTATAATTGCAAGGTGTGAATGAGCAACCACTCCCAGAACATAAAGTTCCCCATCGCCCCCGGAGTAGACTGCCTGGTAATTCACAGTGTGACTGTGGAAGACATGATCATTGTCAGCACAAATGGGTCACAAAAAAAAGTATTCTATTATTATTCCAAATACAGGAATGGTTGCTTACCTCTCAGGGAGATTCTCTACCCATTCCTCATGGCCATCAGAGAGGTAGTGGACGGAAATAGCAGCTTTCTTAAGAACAGCCACATATCTCATAGAGTTTTGCATCACCAAACATGCTGACTGGAAACTGAAATGTGGATAAGTTACAGAGACATGTCAAACATGTGTGATGAATCCACCCTTACACTTATTAAATGCAGTCAATTCATGCAACAAATACCTTCCAGTGTCAAGCACCATTTCCCAGTTGAGCCCTCCAATATTTGTGTCCCAGGAACGAAGGCAGGCGACCATTACCAACAACTAATACAGCATCTATAAGACAATAAGACTAATTTAAACTAAATCTAAAAAGTCTAAAAGAATGGGAATGACGGGACTGGTGGAAAGCTTATTTCACCAACGATGTATTTCTGTATTTAACAAGAAAACCTCACTTTAGATGTTATGCGACAATATTAACATGTCAAATACTAATTCAAATTTTCGACTATTATTTGGTCACCTTTTCCATGCACGAGAAGGAGTATCAATAATTCCCTCTGGTCCTGCCTTGTCTACATGTCGCCAAGCTGTTGAAAATATAGAAAACAATTGTCAGTGGAGGTGCAAACTGTTTGTAAACAACTCAATCATAAACTCAATCATACAAATAAAAAAAAAGGAAAATCCTAGTACAAGCTGTGCATTTTATTGTATAAATTACGAAATACTCACTGAGGTCTCCAGTCCTGGAATTAAGTGAGGCAAAGATATTCTGGTCGGTAGCTAAAAGTAGCTTCTTAGAGGCCTGCGATTGCGAGTCTATATGCGCAACAGCGCACATTGCCCACGTATTGCTGTCGCCTGGATAGAAAAATATACATATGGACAGTAAACTCACAGTTTATTTAGTTATTGTTAGTCCGAGCTAGTTTATTTACGTAGTTGACAGTATTATAAACTAAACATAGCAAACATGTTGTCATACATTAATGTTCACCCATTGGCAATGTTTACTTATTTGATCAAAAGAAAGAAGATGAGAATCAGAGCTAGCTTGAATGTTTCCTTCCTAAAGATTTGTGTAGTACAGTATTCACTCTCCCGTTTGGACAGTACGACACACACACCAGCAGTTTGATAGACTAGCTAACTACATGTCTATCATTGTTATACAAAATACGAAATATAAGTGACAGTGCATGGCCATGTGTAACTAAAAGGTGTGCACCCTAATAGTTGCTTGTAGGCTACCATCTATACAGCGGTAAATGCTAAGTTGCAGAGTTAGCTTCCTTAGCTAGTCAGCTTGCTAGCAAGCCACATAATTAATGCTAGCCTGCTACAGTACATACCAATCGAATTTTCCAACTTGATCTTCAAAAACGGCGCCTGTGATGCAAACAAGTTGTAGGAAAATAACAAATGACGATATAATACTAGCCATTGTATAAGGCAGGAACGAAACCCCCACCTTGACCGGCAATGTTAGCAAGTTGTTAATAGTAACAAGCTAGGCGTGAAGACAATTTCACAAGGGTCCTTGCAGGTCCTCAGAATTATGACAGGAAATCCATCCCCAAAATAAAAAACCTTGCTTTTGAAACCTTGAATACACAAATATTTGCATTGCTTATAGATACTATCTGAGATCTTAGAAGTACATTTAACATTTATTCACAGAGTAAATAACTCATACTGACTGCCCTTTTAGGTCAGGCGTTGTACAAGCCTCCTTATTCTCATTGCCACTAAGGAATTGTTCACTAAATGTACTGGCACTGAACGGATTTGGCAGTCATTTATTGTTCGGTATAAAGCAGTTGGATTTTTTCATTTATTTAAAGAGTACAGCAACAATAAGAAAAGCATTATGAAGAGAATGTGAAAAACGAAACCTACTATCTACAGTCATGACTGAAAAGTGTTTTGCCACAAAAACATTAGATTGCATTACATGGTTGAGCTTATTCGTGGTCAGTTTTGTAATGGTGATGTGAGCTTAACTGGGTATACAAAAAGCAGCCTCAGAACCGATAAAGTTTTGCTTCACAACATTTGAAAATGCAGGCCTGCAATATTATTGTTAAGCGATACCACAATATGCATACACGTACGAACTTTTGAAAAGGTGCAATGCTTTGTGGTGTAAAAGTTGAAGATTATTTTGCAGACGTGTACATGCTCTGGAGAATCTGCCAACAATTTTTCAGTGCCCTTATGAGCCGTTTTCTTCTTCTTTTGTTTCCCTTTGTTTTCTTTCCAGTGGAACAGGACACACTCTTTTGTCTTCTCACCTGAAATTATAAATTGGTATTAGATTTAAGAGTCATCACAGCCAGCAAACATTTTGTATTTCTCTGGTGGTATGCAGCGATGGGGGTCTGTTTTGTTGGGCCTCACCAGGTCAATGTCCCTGCAGTTTTGTCTGATCAGCTTTTCCATCTTCTCCACTGGCTTATCAATGTCCCCATGTGGCCGGCCAGGCCTGTCCTGGCATAAGAACTGTTGTGTCATTCCATATATGGAGTGCAGGGACATGCTGCATCTGACAAATATATAACATGTGAAGTTCTTGTAGACCAGATTATACGAGATAAATTAGTTTGGTTTCCAGGGGGTGGGTCCCCTGTCCATGGTGCTGAAACTAACAGGGTCTCATCTTGTGGCAGGTAAAACATACCTTTCCTGAAGGACAACGGTTCCTCTCTAAAGATGAGTCAAATGAGTCTGTCATATTCTGCAACAGAGCACATTTATCAACTATCACAATCATACAGTCGCACTAGTCATTTCGCTGCCATTATACTGACAGTGTAAAAAGCAAACAGTGGAGGGCACTATGACCAAGGCCTTGATCAAACATCACCCCATTACTTAGGACGATAAGAAATACATAAAAAAGGCAGATTGTGTTGAGTTATGTATAACTATTGGAGTTTAGCGATTCTGCCACTATGCCATGCAATGTCATGTCAAAATAAAAGTGCCGCACAGAGTGCTTGCAACGATGAGTACATACCAAATTCTGAAGTTCTAACGGAGATTATCTCTCTGTATGAGTTTAGTATCTCCGCATAGTTACACCTGCGCTTGCCGTAAGAGACGCCCAACAGTAGAACCACCACGAAGCTACGGAGCACAGGCCCGTTCACACACTAATGGAAGCATGCCACTATTAGAAGACATATCTAAAATGTTATTCATTATATATTCATTTTCTGCATGAAACATACACTTTTTACAATACACTCAGATTGAAAATGACTATGGCAAGAGAAGTTCTATTGGACTTACGGTAGTTTGCGAAGTGCGCAAAGGCATTTAGTTTAGGATTGAATTGCAGGTGGAGAAGAAAATGTGATTAGCAAAACTAAGAAGATGTAACAGCGACGAGTGATGAATCACCTACCATTTATCATTTTCTTATGAGGATCCACAGATAAGCAAATCCTTTCCCGTGGCAACAAGTAACATCCGCAGGAGTTAATCATGGTCGGGCTGGATTCATTGTATCCAAACGGGTTAGTGTTGTATTTTGGTGTTAAATAAGAACTCGTTGAAAAAGTGAACTGGTTGGTAAACGGAACTGCCAATATACCATTTAACTCTGTAGTTTCCAACATCGCCACAATCCCATTGCCAGCTCCAGTTTCCTTCTCCGTCATGGGTTGCTGCTGGTTGGCTTACGATTTCACTTAACTCTTGTACATTCAAGTCGACAAAACTTCCACGATCAATCACTTTTTGAGTTTCTTTCGGTTTCGGCACATGGGACGGAAATAAATGTTATGACCAATGATAGCCTACGTGTAAATTTTGCAAAAATCGTCGTGTGCATTTGTAATTTGTCAACCATTTGACTAATTGTGTGTAATGAGGACACAATACTCTATAAAAAGAACACGTGCTCATCAGCCGCCAGGATCAACTTGGGAATTGCATTCAAGCATGCCTAGCGTACTAGAGGACCTCCAGGCACAAGATGTCAAAGCAATCTTTGATTGCAGCTCCACAGCCAGAGCCTCAATCCCCTCATGGCCTCACCACACTTTAATTAAGTCATCATACATAACCTGGAAATAAATACAGATCATTTGTCAGTGTCGTCTCAAGTTGTTTTATTGAGTCTTCCAACAGAACAGTTTTAACCATAAGCAGGCTAATGCATGACAGCAGCACTGCATCTTGACAAAACTACAATCAATCCATCTTTCTACACAAGTTGTAAAAATAAAAATAATACAATGACCTTCTTATTGTCTTATTTCTTATCAGAGCCAAGGGTGTCAGTATACCCTACGAAGAAGAATGATGACTTGAAGACATGCATTCAAAAACTCAGCTGGCCAGAGTTAAAAAGCATTTTTAGGGTCAAGGAATTCTTGAGTTACATAAAATAAGGTTACAAAAACGGTGTTCCAAAGCACAATGTATGCAGAGCTTTCTTTGCCCCAGTAATAACTATAATATCAGTTGGAATAGATTATGCCAAACACAAAAACATCTTAAAAGGTGGGTGTCAGTTTACAGTGTAACATACTGCAAAGACAAAGACTGTTTCCTGGAGTCTGTGTGTGTGTGTGTGTGTTTCACTGTTGCTGTGATGGTATCAGTATCATCTTCACAGCCAACTCGACTGTGGTCAAAGTTCTGGTTCAGAAGGTATTTTTGATCTTGGATGCGACTTGTGTGAGGATCTCTCCTATCTTCTTCTGCCAGTGGAGGACATGTTTGGACTCAGCACACCAAAGTTCCCCGTGGCGAGGCTCTGCATTCTCACAGCGCTTACGCACCTCCTGCTGCTGCTCCTGGAGGGTGAAGGTCACAAACTCATTAACACTTAACACACCCCATATCACAACCACACACACTATCACGCTCACAATATCTCACGCACAGGCACGCACACACACAGGTCCTTACCTCTGACCCATGCTGCTGCTCAAACTTGTAGAAGAGAGCCCAGGCGTCTCCCAGGTCCGGCTCGATCTTCACAGTCCTGAGGAACCACTCTCTGGCCTTGGTGATCTTACGCTCACTCCAGAATAACCTGGAATCCAAACACACACGGGTTCCAGAACAGACCTTTATTTGGAGGACAGAGAACAGAACACAGAGACCCTCTGAACAGAGGGAGTGAGTTCCAAGCAGTGAAAGGTGCCCAGAGAGGGGGACATCGGCAGCTGAGATGTGGGATGGGAGGACAGGGGAGTGCAGATTGAGGTGCCAGGGGAACGTGAAAGAGGCTTACTTGGCCACAGCCAGCAGGACGTGGGGGTCGTGTTCACACTTCTTCAGAGCGTCCACACTCTTTGTCTTCCTCTGTGGTCTGGCCTCCAGGAACACAGCCTCAGCCCACAGAATACCTACACAGAGACACACAGGCAATATTTACAGGACTAGCCATCATAGAAGAGTCATTTGTACATCAATTTGGATAAAAGTGTCTGCTAAATGAATCCAATGTATATTGAAACTGACCTGAGTTGGGGCACTCCTGCAGGGCCTTGGCCATCAGTGTGCTGGCAATGTTCTTCAGTCCTGCCCTATACTCCAACCTGACAGACTCCAACCTGACAACAAAAACACATGTACTTCTATATTGTGCTTCAGTAAAGAAATCCCTGTATAACTCATCATGATTATATGATGTTTCAATCTATTAAATGCATGTCCTTGATCCAGTCTCCTACCAGCTACCAGTGTGTGTGTGTGTGTGTTCACCATAGCTCAGGACTCTGGGGATTCTTGAGACGGGCCTTCTCCAGGATGGCTCTGGCTCTGGTCAGTTGACCAATCCTCTCCTCCAGCCGAGACAGAAGTTGCCACAGAGGCATGGAATGGGGGCACTTCTTCAACTACATATCCACGTGTGACAGACACACACATCCATTAGTGAGTCAGTTGATGTGATTACATACAACTAATCAATTGAGTGGGCACAGCAAGCCCCCGTATTGACCCCCCCCCCCCTTACCCCCTGGTTGTAGGCCTCTCTGGCCTTGTCCATGTGTTCACCCTGCTCCTCTATCTGGCCCCTCATCATCCACAGCTTGGGGAAGTCCTCGTAGTGCTTCAGGGCCTCTGTGCCACAGTTCATGGGCTGCCTCAATGTTCCCCAGCACCCACTCCAGCTTCACAGACTTCATAAACACCTGCAGCAAACACACACCACTTCAGTTATTTTTTTGCATATTGCATTTACAAATTCCTGTACATCCTATAACCTCAAAACAAATACAAAATGTGTGGCTTGTGTCTGGGTGGTATAAGGAGTGAGTTAAGAACATCCAGACGCAGAGCCGAACCCTCTGCCCTGCCATGTGACAGGCAAGGCGGAGGATGCAGCCCTGGCCCCAGCAGGATGACAGGCAGAGACACTGACTAACAGCTTGTGAATTTAGGATTGTTTGGACTGCTCCGGCAGTTTCCTAAGCAGGCCTGGGCGTGTGAGCTTGGACACCTGAGTGGTGACGCATCATTAACTGTGTGAAACCCTGCCTCCTCCAGAGGCGGGGGAGCTGACACCACATCAACACCTGCCGCCCTGCCTGACCCACACATGCTCTCCAGCCTGCACCCGCAATTTAGCTTTCACCTCAACATCGGAAAATTGTGTGTGTGTGTATATAAAAACGGGCAGAATATAAACAAGATTAAAATGGATAACCAGCTAAATCCTAAATTTCCCTTGAAGATTGAGCAAGGGCCCAGAGAGAGAGAGAGAGAGAGAGAGAGAGAGAGAGAGAGAGAGAGAGAGAGAGAGAGCGAAACGGAGAGAAGGATCAGGAAGGCTTAATATGACTGCTTGTTTCTGTTCCCCCTTGACAACCCAAATGAGTTGTGAAATACCCGCTTGGGGGGGCGACAACCTACTCCCTAAATACTGATCTCGGGCCAACAATCGAATTAATGAAAGTGACACTTGATCTCTCCAAAGAATATTTAGGAGGAGGACTTTGCTGTGGAATGAGGAACTCTTCTGAAAAGTTCAGCCAAGTGACAAACAAGACACTTACCCTGGCGGTGGGGGGCGCTGCTGCGGGCCTTGGCCAGCAGACGTCTGGCTCTCTCATACTCGTTATTCTCTGACTCCAGCTTCACAGCAGCCAGCCAGATCTCCTCACTGTTAGGGTTGGCCTGGACAGGAGGAAGAACAGCATTTTGGCACATCAGCCCCATAGATCAAACGGTACCACCCCAAACCACACGTAGGCCATCCGAAGACAGAGCTCTTCTTTACCTGGAAGGCCAGAGCAAGGATGCTCCTAGCAGCGGGCACATCCTCCGCCAGCCACTTAGACTTGGCCCCCATCAGCCAGAGGACCTCGGCCTTGGGACAGTGAGCCACAGCCCTCTGCAGCAAGGCCTCCAGAGATTCCCTGGGAGTGGGGCAGAGGAAGGACAGGTGGAATAGAGAGAGACTGGTCAGAATCCAAGAGGAAGCTACTGCAGAGGGTGGATAAGAGCGGCCCTTAGCCCCGAGACTGAGCTGGATCGTTAAGGAGGAGCAGACAATCACTTGAGAGAATCTGCCAATAAAGCTGTACTTATGCAGGGGTTAGAGTAACCAGGCATGCACATGCCCAGTTGTCTAGGCCCACAGTACATTAAAAACTGTTAACAAGCAGCTGGTGACATCCCCTGTCCTGAGCTGGCCCGTCAAGAGGTGCTGTGGCTGAGAGTCAGGCAGGCTGAGAGTCAGGCAGGCTGAGAGGCAGGCAGGCTGAGAGGCAGGCAGGCTGAGAGGCAGGCAGGCTGAGAGGCAGGCAGGCTTACCTTGTACCGTGGTTCTTCTCAAAGTAAGCTGCTCGGAGCCACACGCTCTTCTTGCTGGGGAACATTTGCAGGGCGTGGGCATAGATGGCACGGGCACACTCCAGCGCCCCGTGGGACACACACTGCAACACACACACACACACACTTATTACTTGCAAGGCCATAGGGCATCATGCTTGAAAAGCCATGATGGATAATGATTTGAAAAGCCTCGGGACCCTGATATTGAGTGACAAATCTAGGATCACTGTCCTCCCTGTCATTAGAGCCAGGAGCTGGCTGACAGATCTTACACTCTCTGCATCTTCCATCCAGGTATGTTTGCAGTCCTCTTCCTCAATCCCGATCCCTATGACCGCCCGGATCACTGCCTGACACGTGGCCCACGCTGCCTGCCTTGTCACACTCCTCTGCATCCTGGATGGACAGATTGTCAAAGAGAAGGAAGAATTTGCATGCTTACGGTACTGATCCAACACACTACAAGTGAAAGAAAGGAAACAGCCAATGACGTAGAAAGAGGCGGGAAGGGGACTGTCTGTGACCCGCTGCCTGGACGCCTTTTCAGGAAGAGGAGAGGATTTACAATCAAAAGCACGGCAGTACCTTCGAACAAAACCAAGCTTAATAATAAGTAACCAAACAGCTGACTGTGTCAGATGAAAAAGGTTCGAAAGTGCGTGTAAGTACATCAAGCTGTAAACAGATCCACTTTCACCCCCTCAATAAACCATGGATTACTGGACTACACAACAATGGATCAGGGTAAAGGTCACGTGACGCCCAACACAAGACAACGAAAAGACGAAACAGAGAACAGAGGGCAAGCGTGTCTTTTGCCACGTCTCTCCAACCTCCCCCACCTGTATCCACTGTTCCCTGTTGATCTCCACTCCGTTGGCCCCCAGAGAGGTGATGGCTCTGTCTATGATCTTCTCCACCATCTGAGTGTTGCCGTTGGCCTCCTCCAGCTTGGCCGCCGTGATCCAGATGTGACGGTCAGTGGGGATGTTCTCGCGAGCCTTGTTCAGAACGCGACGGGCGTTCTCGTAGGTCTCCAGGCGGGCCAGGGCCAGCCACAGCTGGGGAGGGGAGACAGCAGGGGAGACAGCAGGGGAGACAGCAGGGGAGACAGCGGGGGAGACAGCAGGGGAGACAGCGGGGGAGACAGCGGGGGAGACAGCGGGGGAGACAGCGGGGGAGACAGCAGGGGGAGACGTCAGGGGAGACAGCGGGGGAGACAGCGGGGGGAGGACAGCGGGGGAGACAGCGGGGGAGACAGCGGGGGAGACAGCAGGGGAGACAGCGGGGGAGACAGCGGGGGAGACAGCGGGGGAGACAGCAGGGGAGACAGCAGGGGAGACAGCAGGGGAGACGTCAGGGGAGACAGCGGGGGAGACAGCGGGGGAGACAGCGGGGGAGACAGCGGGGGAGACAGCGGGGGAGACAGCAGGGGAGACAGGCAGGGGAGACAGCAGGGGAGACACCAGGGGAGACAGCAGGGGAGACAGCAGGGGAGACAGCAGGGGAGACAGCAGGGGAGACAGCAGGGGAGACAGCAGGGGAGACAGCAGGGGAGACAGCAGGGGAGACAGCAGGGGAGACATCAGGGCACGCTCCGTTCGATCACAGGTCTGGGTGTGTTTGCGTGTTTCATGTACAATCTGTGTTTGTGCAGGCTGGAGGCTGAGCATGCGTGTACCTCTACGCTGGTGGGGCAGCACTCCACAGCTCTGCTGAGCATGATCCTGGCATCCTCAGGTTCCTCCAGCTCCACAGCCGTCTTCCACAGACGCACAGACTTGGACACGTTCTCCAGGGCTTGGTGGGGACAAGCAAGTACACACAAACACTCCCGTCAATCACTTAGCACACACACTTAACATTTGTACTGAACAGCCACCCATTTCACTGCAAAGGACACTTCAACAATGGACAGAGATGGGAACGGAATTCGAGAGCTTGATAGTCTGCAATAATGCTACTGACTGTTTCTGACAATGTGACATTGTAAGCGAGGCTGGGAAAGCTCCAAGTTGTGTTATGTAGCATTTGAGTGTGGAGGGCAGATCATATCAGACATGTAGGGACTGATATGGTATAAAGGAAGCGGCACATCCATCTCTGTCAGGGAAGTATGCTTCTGGGAAGAGGCTGGGCTGGGGGGGGGGGGTTCTGGCAGGGCCCTGACATATTCCAACAAACAAGAGGAGAATCAGATGGCATGACAACTAGTATAGGGGAGACACAGAGAGCCGCTGCCAAAGTGTAGACACTGTGAAAACATCTAGAGTCAACAAAGTGTTTACTATTCTGCTGTGTGTTTCCCGCTCTTTTACTTGCTCTCCGGCACCCTTCGCCAAGATCAATAAATAAACTGAACATGTCCATGCATGAGCTGTTTTCAACCTCTGGAGCTTTCGTTTCCTTTTCTCTTCTCTCTCTCCCGTGAGACACACAGTCTTACCCTTCCTCAGGACACGTTTCTTGGCCCTGACGTCCGTCTCCAGCTCTGCAGCTCGGATGTAGATGCGGACGGAGCCAGGCAGGTGGCGCACGGCCTGGGCCACCACAGCCTTGGCCGTGTCGCCTGGCTGTAACCTGGCGGCCTCCAGCCACACGTCCTCGCTCTGCACAGAGAGCGGACGCCAAAACACCATTACTGGACCTGCACCATATTACTAAACACACACCCGTGTCCACACACACACTGCATACTGCCGTCTAAGGGCTAAGGGTATATGGGCAGTGGTACCTTGGGACACATCTCTGTGCCCTTCATGATGAGGTTCCTGGCCACCTGCAGCTTGCCTGTCACCTCCTCCAGCCTGGCTGAGGCGATCCATGCAGGGGGGTGGTGGGGGTTGGTCTCCCTCACTGACTTCAGCAGGAGACGAGCCTTCTTAATGTCACTATGGAGATCCCAGACAGTAGGTCATGTCTATAGAATGCAATGTCCATGTCTATCTCTAAAGGCAAGATTGAGTAGGTGGGATGTGAACGTCTCCGTGAGGCTGCGTCAGTGCAGGAGTTCCTCTCAGCCCCGAGGGTCTCACCTGATGTCCCCTCCGTGTGTGGGGATCATGGAGTTGAGGTCTGTGAGGTAGCCCTTTGGGTCCACCACTGTCTGCCCACTCACCGAGTCAGAGACCTGAGAGAGAGACATCAGAGAAACACTGAGCAACGACTGGGAAGAGGTTCCAACAGGAAGTGATGTCACAGCGGGGGGTGCTGTGCTACCTGGCTGAGCCTCATGTCCATGAGAGTGTTCCTGGCTTGGCCGATCTTTCTCATGTCCAGCTCTCCTGTCCCGGGGGTCATCAGGCCTGGTGTCATGCCTCCTGGGAAGGGCGTGTTGAGACCCCCTGGGAGGTTCAACTGAGGATGGAGCACACAAACACATCAGGTTGGGATGAGATACGCAGCCAGAGTTACGGCGAGGTGTTGACAAAGTAAGGGTATGAGACATGTTAAGTAAGACTGACTCCTGCTGGCATATACTGACATTGCAACACAGAAGCTCAGTCTGGATGATTTGCTATTCTCCCTTTTTATCAGTCTGGAATTGCACCTCAAATGATGCTCCTGTCAGAGCTGACTGGTTAAAATATAATTGTGTTTCTGATCAGTTCAAAAGTTAGCTTAACCCTGTAAACCACAATTCTTCAAATCACCCGGGATCATGGAAACACAAAGCACAAAAGAAAGGACCAAAGAAGGGGACGCTGTGTTCAGTGAACATGTTCCTACGCACCCCCTGCAGCGGGTCCACTGAGGTGTTTTTCTCTCCCGTCTGGAGGTGCTTGGAGAAGAAGCTGTCTGGGACCGGGGTTAGTTTCTCGTGGCGTGGGTTCCTCTGGCGCTTGTTTCTGGCGTCCCCCACTTCTGGGATGCTCAGCCACTCCTCCTCAGACACCTCTGCCAGCTTCCTCTGTGGAAAGAAAGGCCACGAGATGGAGATCATAAAATCAGGGAAAACTATTTGTAATATTGAGTTGATGGTATGCCATTCCTTGTTTGATAAATAGAACTAATGGCAATATATTGAAGATGGTGGAGAAGGAAATTGTAAAGGATAGAATGTTGATGCATCATGTCTTTCCATACCTTAAGATCAGAGAACTGCTGCTGGATCTTAGGACGCTCCATACGGTACTTCTCAATCTCATCCTTTTCCCTCAGCTCCCTAGTAACACAAAGAATAACCAATGGAAGTGGTCCAAACACACAGACAGAATGACTGTTGGGGTGTGAAACAGATAGCTACCTCCTCTCCTTCCGTCTCTCATCCATCCTCTTGTCCAAAGCTGCATATATGGCATCTGCCTCCTCATCATCTTTCTCATATGGACCACTGGAGAACAGGCTTCCTGCATAGCCATTGAACTGGGTGGGTCAGACGGAACAGGGAGATCATTAAATAACACACTTATTTCATGTAAATCTACAGCACAGGCTCAACAGCAACAACACCAGCTGAAATCGTCTTCGGCTGTGTTCATCTTACCTCGTCATAGTTGGTGTCGTTCAGATCCTCTTCTTCATCTTCCTGATTCTTTTTCATCTGATCCCCGACCGTCCTTTTTCCGGGGGGTGCATGACGGTCGTCCACTGGGTCGTTAGCATCGCGAGCAGGACCAATATCAGATCTTGTAGTGAAACCAGTCGCACTAGAGTTGGGAATCACATAGAAGTTAGTATGTCAAAACGTTATTGAGCAAGTTAACTCGCTAAAGGCTAGAATACTTAGCTGATTCAGGCTGTGATGCATTTATTTGTGCACTTAATAGTAATGTGTTGCAAAAAACTGCATGTGGGCTAGTTTCATTCATTCAAACCAAAGAGTCAGTGTAGCTCGCTGGCTAGCTGATGCTAACACAGCATGCTAGCTTACCCTCTACCGAGTCCAGGTACGTAGCCTAGTGGCGCGGGCATGCCCAAAAACGGCTTTTTTTTCTTGCCCATGAGAGGGGAGGCGAGAGGCATGACCGGAGGACCATTAGGACCATTGACTCCTCCGGTACCCCCTGTAGAACCTCTTCCTGCATTTTTGTTTGATTGTTTTCCCGAGGAATTAGCCATCGTTGCTCCACCGACCGCACGGTTCATTTCCGGAAAAACAACAGATGCACTTCCTGTCTTGATATGTCTACTTTGAGAGCTGTCTCTGCGAACAGCGCCTCAAGATGTCGTAAGAATAACTAAATAAGTGAAAGCAAGAAGCCTCCGTGTGTCATCAGTGTGGATATTGAATCATAAACAGTGAAATGTAAAATTTCCAAAGTGAGTAGTACGAGTGTCAGGCTATGTTTTGAGATTCACGATTTAACATTTTGTGGATTCAACCTGGGGTGACCAAGAGAGAGAGACAGATAATTTCCCAAAATGACTGGAACCTCTTAGTTAAGACCATATAGAAACATACCTTGTTGATTAAAAGTAAACTGACTAGGAAGTTATGTATGGATGTGTTGTAGTATGTAAAATAGATGTTGGGTGTCCATTAAATGATATAATGTGTAAACTAGGATTCCTTTATCGCTAGATTAGATTTATAAAATTATACATCATTCTCTGATTCACATTATATTACCTGAAAGAGATAATGAATTCCCTGCCTTTATTTGATTGTCAGTTAATTCAAACGCTTTCTTTTGGATATTGTTCACGTAATTAAAGTGGACGGTTTCTATTTTCTTTCGAGGGGCTATTTAAAATCAGTGACGGAACTGCACATTTTACATCAAAACGTCAAAGAAAGGCAAACAGTTGAAAATGCATTGCTTAACTTTCCGGTTGCTGAAGTAAGAGCACCATTTCTACTGGAAATGTGGTTCTATTAGTTTCTCATAAAGGATGTTTCTAGGTTGTCTCCCTTGAGATGAAGTACATGTGCCAATACATCAATTAGATTAAATTACATTTAACTTCACCCATCTACAGCCCAGCCCATGGCCTTTCCATTTGTCTTCATTTACTTTGCCTCCAGGGTAGACCTTATTTCACTTCTCGGAGAAGATGCTGTGATGAAAATGGGATGTCAGAGGCATTAGAGGATGTATGGCTCCAACTGCCAGGGACCATTAGACAGGAAGCTGCATGAAGCAATACTCCAATACGCCAAGGAGCTGGTTTAAATGTGATTCTGTAATGTTGATAATCAATGTGAGGGTTAAAGATTTACGCATTAATCAGAGACAAGACTGTGACCTGTGTCCTCACGCTGAGTACATTTATGAAACTGAGACGGTGTCTCTTCACTCATCATTAGCCTCACTCTCTCCACAGAGTAAATGAAAGGGTGAGTAGAGCGTTCTCACAGTGGGAGGCATGAACTTCATATCATCTCAAATCCTCTGACCAGGTAGGCCTCCGCACTGACTGTGTTCTAGTCTATAGATGACAGATTCAGGTCAGTCTCGGTATTTGAACAATTAGTGATGCTTGGATAATGATCAAGAAATCTTTCAGTTAAACCGAGGTCTGTATTCAGCCCAGACGTTTACCTCTGGTTTACATTGACAGCCAGCCACTAATAACATGGCATAACAAATCCACTGTAGCATAGAGAATTAACTGCAAGGTTTCCTTAAGTATTGCTGTGACTTGCAACATCTTGTTTTCTGTCAGGGTACCAAAATATGTGATGCGAAGATGACACACACACATACATATGCAACATACAAATCTCTGATATCTCTCACTGTGAGTCTCATTGTAATTTCCCTTTGTGCATCTCTTTGACTGTAAATGTCTTCAGGGGAAATGGGACGGTGCCATGAGAAATAAACAGGCTTTCTGTATGTCTAGGGAGCAGGAGGTAGCTTTATGAACACACACAGACATACAGGCTGGCAGGCAGGCAGGCAGGCACACACGCACACAAAATGACTCTGGCACAAAGATGCCCTGTTTGTGTGGCAGCAGAGAGAATGGATAATGTCTGAGGACCTAGGGGTGCTGACTGTGAGATACACAGGAGTCTAGCCTCGGATCCTGCCCTAATCATTCCCTTTGATGTGTTGCTGTGGAACAGTTGGCAATGCTTCCTCTGAATACAACCCTGAACACAGAATCAGGGTGAGAAATGAGAAGCAGAAAAAAAGTTCTATGCCGTCTCATGCATTATGTAAATCTTCAACCTCGGACGACTTTGTGTCAAAACACAGAGGTTTGAAAAAAGGCAGCTGACAGCTGATTTCTGATTGTTTGGTACGGATTTCTTATGTTTTGCCCCAGATAATGAGGGTTTGTTAAATTGATGTGCTATATTTAGCACTGGTGGTAACAGAGGACAGTACAACACATAGCGTTTCTTCCAAGATAAGAGGGATTGACAGTAAATTACGTATCTGTGTGATTCTAATGCCAGCAATCCCCAGGGTAAAAATAAGACATTTTGTTGATTTGTCTGTAGAACGGAAAATAATCATGCAATAGCTTGGTATATTTTCCCCCTGAGACAATAATTCCTAATTTGGGTGGGACTATGTTTGCAATGTGCACAATTTCCTCTTCCATTACAACGTATGATAGTGTGTGAAAGAATTGACTATATATTATGTATGTTATATATTATCTACCGCTCAAGACTGCCCGGTCCCAACACAAGCTCTTCTCCTGCCTGGCCCCCCAGTGGTGGAATCAACTCCCCACCTCCATCAGAAACAGACTGTCTCTCCACCTTCAAGAGAAGGCTCAAGACGCACTTGTTCAGGGAGTACAACGGTACTTAGGAATGGTTTGCTGAACCCAATGCTAGTTTCCTCAAGGATCACAATGACTCTTGCTTAGAAACTTGTTGCTCTTGTTGGTTAGTGGTAGCTGATTTAAACTGTTGTATTCTATTTGAGTTAATCTTATATATATATATATATATTTTACTGTTGCTTGTTTTTTCTACAGGTACACTTGCACTTACAGATTCATGTTGTTTAAATTGTAACTTGCTTAACTACATGCTCTTATGGTTTTTCCCTTGGCACTTATTTTTTGGTTGTTCACAATGTGTGCTTGTTTTGGCTACCCGCAATGCTTTGGGGCTATCTTGTTGTTATTATCAGTGACCTATGCACTTTGTAAAGCTCTCTCTTGGAAGTGGCTTTGGATAAAAGCGTCTGCTAAATGAAGAAATGTACAAATGTAAATGTAATGTATGTTGTGCGTGCTTAATGTTTGTGTTCAAGCTGAGCTAAATTGCATGTCACTTCTCTTATTATTGTGCTAAAGGTTGCTGTGTGTGTCTTTGAGTGTATCCATATACATTCATGTCTGTTTATGTGTGCTCCAGTTTGCATGGGTGCATGACTGGCTGTGACCTATTTTCTGAGCATATAGCATAAAATGAGTCACTGAACCTTGCAATATTTTGTTTTATCTGCCATCAATATGCCTTGTCACAGTATACCTCCACAATGTGACTGTGTCTGTGTTGATGAGAATGTCTAATGGTGAGAATAGTGAAATGGAGCCAATCTCAGACTTAACCGGAAGCACATTGATTGAGAGAACCCTTCATGTGGTGTAGGCTGGAAAGGGCCTGAAGGAGAACATACCTCCACTGACATGTTCCTACACACACATGCAGTCCCACTCAAACACTCACACCCGCACACAGTGGAAAACAATCGTGTGAATTCTGGGGGGCGGAACTGCAAAATGAACTTATTTTAGTTAATTATATTCAAGAAGCAATGTAAGGGTAGAAAGGGCCATACAATAGGATGCGGACATCATCATTTTTCTCTTTTATCCACACACGCTAAACTCAATTAGCATCTGACAGTTCAAAGTGGCCTTGTACGTGCTTCTACATGCACTCACGGGTCGGAACTAATACACACTGCTGTGTGGGTATGAACAACGACGACCTGGAAGGATGAATGATTTATTTAGCAGTGATTAGTGTATTCAGAAACAAAGAGCCCTGACCTTGTAAAAGGACAACGGCTGAATGCTATCAAAGACTTCCATATTAGACAGAATTCTCTCCGGTAACAAACAGCCAAATAGAACTTAATTGAACTGCTGAGCTTGGTGCGATAACAAGGGTTTGAGTAAAGACACATGACAATGAGTCTGACTGTATGATGAAACGCTGAAACACAGCTTATGAGACAAGGGTTATTGATCTTATGTTTTAGATTGACATGACATATATACTATACTGGACTTTGCATGACAAATATACTGT